>NC_089776.1:2321702-2408669 GCF_040412425.1 Macrobrachium rosenbergii
AAAGAGAGCCCTTGGCTCCTTCTCTTTCTCTGGAGGCTGACGAGAGATATTTCTGGCTCATTTCAAAAAGGGACCGACCCCCTCAAGAAAGAGAACCCTTGGCTCCTTCTCTTTCCCTGGAGGCTGACGAGAGATATTTCTGGCTCATTTCAAAAAGGGACCGACCCCCTCAAGAAAGAGAACCCTTGGCTCCTTCTCTTTCCCTGGAGGCTGACGAGAGATATTTCTGGCTCATTTCAAAAAGGGGACCCCCTCTCGAAAGAGAACCCCTCCTTCTCTTTCCCTGGAGGAAGAGATATTTCTGGCTCATTTCAAAAGGGATCGACCCCCTCAAGAAAGAGAACCCTGGCTCCTTCTCTTTCCCTGGAGGCTGACGAGAGAGATATTTCTGGCTCATTTCAAAGGGATCGACCCCCTCGAGAAAGAAGAACCCTTGGCTCCTTCTCTTTCCCTGGAGGCTGACGAGAGATATTTCTGGCTCATTTCAAAAGGATCGACCCCCTCGAGAAAGAGAACCCTTGGCTCCTTCTCTTTCCCTGGAGGCTGACGAGAGATATTTCTGGCTCATTTCAAAAGGATCGACCCTCAAGAAAGAGAACCCTTGGCTCCTTCTCTTTCCCTGGAGGCTGACGAGAGATATTTCTGGCTCATTTCAAAAGGGATCGAGGCCCCCTCGAGAAAGAGAACCCTTGGCTCCTTCTCTTTCCCTGGAGGCTGACGAGAGATATTTCTGGCTCATTTCAAGGAACCCCCTCGAGAAAGGACCACCTGGCTCCCCTCGAGAAGCTCATTTCAAAAGAGAACCCTTGGCTCCTTCTCTTTCCCTGGAGGCTGACGAGAGATATTTCTGGCTCATTTCAAAAAGGGATCGACCCCCCTCGAGAAAGAGAACCCTTGGCTCCTTCTCTTTCCCTGGAGGCTGACGAGAGATATTTCTGGCTCATTTCAAAAAGGGATCGACCCCCTCGAGAAAGAGAACCCTTGGCTCCTTCTCTTTCCCTGGAGGCTGACGAGAGATATTTCTGGCTCATTTCAAAAGGGGATCGCCCCTCGAGAAGAGACCCCTTTTCCCTGGAGGCTGACGAGAGATATTTCTGGCTCCTTCTCTTTCCCTGGAAAGGCTGACTAGAGGCTGAGATATTTCTGGCTCATTTCAAAAAGGATCGACCCCCGAGAAAGAGAACCCTTGGCTCCTTCTCTTTCCCTGGAGGCTGACGAGAGATATTTCTGGCTCATTTCAAAAGGAAAGAAAAGAACCCTTGGCTCCTTCTTGAGGCCCCTGGGCTGACGAGAAAGATATTTCTGGCTCATTTCAAGAGGACCCCTTGGCTCCTTCTCTTTCCCTGGAGGCTGACGAGAGATATTTCTGGCTCATTTCAAAGGGATCGACCCCCTCGAGAAAAGAACCCTTGGCTCCTTCTCTTTCCCTGGAGGCTGAAGAGATATTTCTGGCTCATTTCAAAAAGGATCGACCCCTCGAGAAAGAGAACCCTTGGCTCCTTCTCTTTCCTGGAGGCGACGAGAGATGTTTCTACCTCCATTAAAAAGGGATTTGACCTCTCGAGAAAGAGAACCTTGGCTCCTTCTTCCCTGAGGCTCCCTAGAGGCTGACGAGAAAGAGAATATTTCCCTGGCTCGAGGTGATATTTCAAAGGGATCGACCCTCGAGAAAGAGAACCTTTGCCTTTCTCTTCCCTTGAGGCTGGAGAGATATTTTGGCCTCATTTCAAAAAGGGATCGACCGAGAAAAGAGAACCTTGGCTCCTTCTCGTTCCCTGGAGGCTGATGAGAGATATTACTTCTGGCTATTTCTAAAAGGGATCGACCTCTCGGGAGAAAGAGAACCTTGGCCCCTCTCTTCCCTAGAGGCTGATGAGAGATATTCTGGCTCATTTCAAAAAGGATTGACCCCTCTCGAGAAAGAGAACCTTGCTCCTTCTCTTCCTAGAGGCTGACGAGAGATGTTTCTGGCCTCCACGCAAAAGGATCGACCCTCGAGAAAGAGAACCTTGGCTCCTTCTCTTCCCTGAGGCTGACGAGAGATTTTGGCTCATTTCAAAGGGACGACCCCTCAAGAAAGAGAACCTTGGCTCCTTCTCTTTCCTGGAGGCTGACGTGAGAGAGATATTTGCCCATTTTCAAAAGGATCGACCCGAGAAAGAGAACCTCTTGGCCTTCTCTTCCTGAGTGCTGACGAGAGATGTTGGTTTCCATTTCAAAAAGGATCGACCTCGGAGAAAGAGAAACCCTGGAATCTTCTCTCTTTCCCTGAGGCCAACGAGAGATATTTCTGGCCTCATTTCAGGTAAAGGATTTGCCCTCGAGAAAGAGAACTTTTTCCTCTCTTCCCTGGAGGCTGACGAGAGGATGTTTCCTATTTGGAGGCTGGACCCCTGAGAAAGATATTTTCTTTGGCTGACGAGAGATTTGGGCTCATTTCAAAAGGGATCGACTCGAGAAAGAGAACCTTGGCCCTTTCTGCTCCTGAGGTTGACGAGAGATATTTCTGGCCATTTCAAGTGGATTGACTTGGAGAAAGAGAACCTTTTGGCTCCTTTCGTTCCTGAGGCTGACGATGAGATGTTTGGCTCATTTCGTGGGATCGACCTCAAGAAAGAGAACCCTTTGGCTCCCTTCTTTCCCTGAGGCTGACGTGAGAGATATTTCTGGCCTATTTTGGCTCATTTCAAAAGGGATCGACTTCTGAGAAAGAGAAACCTTGGCTCCTTCTTTTCCTGGAGGCTGACGGAGATATTTCTGGCTCATTTCAAAAAGGGATGGGACTCTGAGAAAGAGAACCCCTGGCCCTTCCTCTTTCCCTGGAGGCTGACGATATATTCTGCCTCATTTTAAAACGGATCGACCCTCGAGAAAGAGAACCTTTGGCTCCTTCTCTTTCCTGGAGGCTGACGAGAGATATTTGGAGGCTGGTTTCTCTATTTCAAAGTGGGATCGACCTCAAGAAAGAGAACCTGGTTCCTTTCCCTCGATCTGGAGGCTGACGAGATATTTCTGCCTCATTTAAAGTGATTGACCTCGAGAAAGAGAACTTGCCCTTCTTCTCTTCCTCTGGAGGCTGACGAGAGATATTTCTGGCTCATTTCAAAAGGATCGACCCTGGGAGAAAGAGAACCCTTGGCCTTCCTTCTTCCCTGGAGGCTGACGAGATATATCTGGCTCATTTCAAAAGGGATTGACCTCAAGAAAGAGAACCCTTGGCTCCTTCTCTTCCTGGAGGCTGACGAGAGATGTTTTGGCCTCATTTCAAAAGGATTGACCCTCTCGAGAAAGAGAACCTTGGCCCTTCTTTCCTGGAGGCTGACGAGAGATATTTCTGGCTCATTTCTGTGTGCAAGGATCGATTCCCTCGAGAAAGAGAACCCTTGGCTCCTTCTCCTTCCTGGAGGCTGACGAGAGATATTTCTGGCTCATTTCAAAGAGAATTGTCTTTCTTCCCCCTGACGAGAGAGAGAACCCTCTGAAAGAGAACCCTCCTTCTTCCCTGAGGCTGACGAGAGATATTTCTGGCCTCATCAAAAGGGATCGACCTCTCAAGAAAGAGAACCCTGGCCTTCCTCTTCCCTGGAGGCTGACGAGAGATATTTCTGGCTCATTTCAAAAGGGGATTGACCTCGGAGAAAGAGAACCCTTTGGCCTCTCTTTCCTGATGCTGACGAGGAGATATTTGGCCCATTTCAAAGTGGACGACCTCAAGAAAGAGGAACCTTGGCTCTCTTCTCTCCCTGGAGGCTGATGAGAGATATTTGGCCTATTTCCGTGTGTTGATCGACTGAGAAAGAGAGCCCTTGGCCTTCTCTTCTCTGAGGCTGACGAGAGATGTTTCGGCTCCATTTCAGGATCGACCTCAAGAAAGAGAACCTTGGCCCTTCTTCCTGGAGGCTGACGAGAGATATTTCTGGCTCATTTAAAAGGATTGACCCTCAAGAAAGAGAACTCCTTGGCCCTTCCTCGTTCCCTGGAGGCTGACGAGAGAGATATTTCTGGCTCATTCTCAAAAGGATTGACCCCTCGAGAAAGAGAACCCTTGGCCCTTGGCTCCTTCTTTCCTGGAGGCTGACGAGAGATATTTTGGCTCATTTCAAAGGATCGACCCCTCGGGATAAACCTTGACCTTTCTTCCCTGGAGGCTGACAAAGAGAACCCTCTCGGAGAAAGAGAACCTTTCCTTTCTCTTCCTGAGGCTGACGAGAGATGTTTCTAGCTCATTTCAAAAGGGATTGACCTCGAGAAAGAGAACCTTTGGCCCTTCTCTTTCTCTGGAGGCTGACGTAGAGAGATACTTCCTCAGTCATAAAAGGATCGACCCCTCGAGAAAGAGAACCTTGGCCTTTCCTCTTCCCCTGGAGGCTGACGAGAGAGATATCCCCGAGGCTGACGAGAGATGGCTCATTTCAAAAGGGATCGACCTCGAGAAAGAGAGCCCTTGGCCTTCTCTGTCTCTGAGGCTGACGACAGATATTTAACATTTCAAAGGGATCGACCTCAAGAAAGAGAACCCTTGGCCTTCTCTTCCTGGAGGCTGACGAGAGATATTGGTCTATTTCAAAGGATTGACCTCAAGAAAGAGAACCAGTCCTTCTCTCTTCCCCTGGAGGCTGACGAGAGATATTTCCCCTTGGCTCATTTCAAAGGGATTGACCCCTCGAGAAAGAGAACCTTGGCTCCCTCTTCCCTGGAGGCTGGGATGAGAGATATTTCTGGTCATTTCAAAAGGGACTGACCCCTCGAGAAAGAGAACCTTGGCTCCTTCTCTTTCCTGGAGGCTGACGTGAGAGATGTTTCTGGCTCATTTCAAAAGGGGACTGACCCCTGAGAAAGAGAACCCTTGGCTCCTTCCTCTTCCTGGAGGCTGACGAGAGATATTTCTGCCTCTATTTCCAAAGTGACTGACCTCGAGAAAGAGTCCTGGTCCTTCCCTCTTTCCCTGGAGGCTGACGAGATATATTTCAAAAGGATACCTCTTGAGAAAGAGAACTTGGCCCTTTCGGAGGCCATGAGAGATATTTGGATTGACCATCTCGAGAAAGAGAACCTTGGCTCTCTTCTCTTTCCCTGGAGGCTGACGAGAGATATTTCTGGTCTATTTTTAAAAAGGATCGACTGACCGAGAAAGAGAAACCTTGGCTCCTTCTCTTTCCCTGAGGCTGGCGAGATATTTCTGGCTCATTTCAAAAAGGATCGACCTCGAGAAAGAGAACCTTGGCTCCTTTCCTCGTTCCCTGAGGCTGACGAGAGATATTTCTGGCTCATTGGATCGGACCTAAAAAGAGGGAACTTGACCTTCTGAGGCTGAATATTTCTGGCATCGCAGAACCCTTGGCTCCTTCTCGTTCCTGGAGGCTGACGAGAGATATTTCTGGCTCATTTCAAAAAGGATCTGACCCTCGAGAAAGAGAACCTTGGCTCCTTTCTTCCTCTGGAGGCTGACGAGAGATATCTGGCTCATTTCAAAGGATTGACCTCGAGAAGGAGAACCTTGGGTCTTTCTTCCCTGGAGGCTGGCGAGAGATATTTCTGCTCATTTCAAAAATGGATTGACCCTCGGAGAAAGAGAACCCTTGGCTCCCTCTCTTTCTCTTCTCTGCTCCACTTAAAAATTTCCTGGAAGGCTGACTGAGAGATATTTTGGCCATTTCAAAAGGGATCGACCCTCGAGAAAGAGAACCCTTGGCTCCTTCTCTCTTTCTCTGAGGCTGACGAGAGATATTTCTGGCTCATTTCAAAGGGACTGACCCCAAGAAAGAGAACCCTTGGCTCCTTCTTCCCTGGAGGTTGACGAGAGATATTTCTGGCCTGCTTCAAAGGACTGACCCTCAAGAAAGAGAACCCTTGGCTCCTTCTTCCTGGAGCTGACGAGAGATATTTCTGGCTCATTTCAAAAGGGACCGACCTCAAGAAAGAGAACCCTTTGGCCTCTTCCTGGAGGCTGACGAGAGGCTTCTGGCTCATTTCAAAAGGACCGGACCCCTCGAGAAAGAGAACCCTTGGCTCCTTCCTTCCTGGAGGCTGACGAGAGATATTTCTGGCTCATTTCAAAAGGGATCGACCCCCTCAGAAAGAGAACCTTGGCTCCTTCTCGTTCCCTGGAGGCTGACGAGAGATATTTCTGGCTCATTTCAAAGGGATCGACCCCTGGAGGCTCGAGAAAGAGAACCCTTGGCTTCTTCTCTTTCCCTGGAGGCTGACGAGAGATATTTCTGGCTCATTTCAAAAGGGATCGGGACCCCCTCGAGAAAGAGAACCCTTGGCTCCTTCTCTTTTCCTGGAGGCTGACGAGAGAGATATTTCTGGCTCATTTCAAAAGGGATCGACCCCTCGAGAAAGAGAACCCTTGGCTCCTTCTCTTTCCCTGGAGGCTGACGAGAGATATTTCTGGCTCATTTCAAAAAGGGATCGACCCCTCGAGAAAGAGAACCCTTGGCTCCTTCTCTTTCCCTGGAGGCTGACGAGAGATATTTCTGGCTCATTTCAAAAAGGGATCGACCCCCTCGAGAAAGTGAGCCCTTGGCTCCTCTTTCTCTGGAGGCTGACGAGAGATATTTCTGGCTCATTTCAAAAAGGGATCGACCCCCTCGAGAAAGAGAACCTTGGCTCCTTCTCGTTCCCTGGAGGCTGGCGAGAGATATTTCTGGCTCATTTCAAAAAGGGATCGACCCCTCGAGAAAGAGAACCCTTGGCTCCTTCTCTTTCTCTGGAGGCTGACGAGAGATATTTCTGGCTCATTTCAAAAAGGGATCGACCCCTCGAGAAAGAGAACCCTTGGCTCCTTCTCTTTCCCTGGAGGCTGACGAGAGATATTTCTGGCTCATTTCAAAAGGGATCGACCCCTCGAGAAAGAGAACCCTTGGCTCCTTCTCTTTCCCTGGAGGCTGACGAGAGATATTTCTGGCTCATTTCAAAAAGGATCGACCCCCCTCGAAAGAGAACCTTGGCTCCTTCTCTTTCCTGGAGGCTGACGAGAGATATTTCTGGCTCATTTCAAAAAGGGATCGACCCCCTCAAGAAAGAGAACCCTTGGCTCCTTCTCTTTCCCTGGAGGCTGACGAGAGATATTTCTGGCTCATTTCAAAAAGGGATTGACCCCTCGAGAAAGAGAGCCCTTGGCTCCTTCTCTTTCCCTGGAGGCTGACGAGAGATATTTCTGGCTCATTTCAAAAAGGGATCGACCCCCTCGAGAAAGAGAACCTTGGCTCCTTCTCTTTCTCTGGAGGCTGACGAGAGATATTTCTGGCTCATTTCAAAAAGGGATCGACCCCCTCGAGAAAGAGAACCCTTGGCTCCTTCTCTTTCCCTGGAGGCTGACGAGAGATATTTCTGGCTCATTTCAAAAAGGGATCGACCCCCTCGAGAAAGAGAACCTTGGCTCCTTCTCTTTCCCTGGAGGCTGACGAGAGATATTTCTGGCTCATTTCAAAGGGATCGACCCTCGAGAAAGAGAACCTTGGCTCCTTCTCTTTCCCTGGAGGCTGACGAGAGATATTTCTGGCTCATTTCAAAAGGGATCGACCCCTCGAGAAAGAGAACCTTGGCTCCTTCTCTTTCCCTGGAGGCTGACGAGAGATATTTCTGGCTCATTTCAAAAGGGATCGACCCCCTCGAGAAAGAGAACCCTTGGCTCCTTCTCTTTCCCTGGAGGCTGACGAGAGATATTTCTGGCTCATTTCAAAAAGGATCGACCCCTCGAGAAAGAGAACCCTTGGCTCCTTCTCTTTCCCTGGAGGCTGACGAGAGATATTTCTGGCTCATTTCAAAAGGGATCGACCCCCTGAGAAAGAGAACCCTTGGCTCCTTCTCTTTCCCTGGAGGCTGACGAGAGATATTTCTGGCTCATTTCAAAGAAAGGATCTTCCTTTCCTGGAGAAAGAGAACCTCTTGGCTCCTTCTCTTTCTTTCCTGGAGGCTGACGAGAGATATTTCTGGCTCATTTCAAAAAGGGATCGACCCCCTCGAGAAAGAGAACCCTTGGCTCCTTCTCTTTCCCTGGAGGCTGACGAGAGATATTTCTGGCTCATTTCAAAAAGGGATCGACCCTCTCGAGAAAGAGAACCCTTGGCTCCTTCTCTTTCCCTGGAGGCTGACGAGAGATATTTCTGGCTCATTTCAAAAAGGGATCGACCCCCTCGAGAAAGAGAACCCTTGGCTCCTTCTCTTTCCCTGGAGGCTGACGAGAGATATTTCTGGCTCATTTCAAAAAGGGATCGACCCCCTCGAGAAAGAGACCTTGGCTCCTTCTCTTTCCCTGGAGGCTGACGAGAGATATTTCTGGCTCATTTCAAAAAGGGATCGACCCCTCGAGAAAGAGAACCCTTGGCTCCTTCTCTTTCCCTGGAGGCTGACGAGAGATATTTCTGGCTCATTTCAAAAAGGGATTGACCCCTCGAGAAAGAGAGCCCTTGGCTCCTTCTCTTTCCTGGAGGCTGACGAGAGATATTTCTGGCTCATTTCAAAAGGATCGACCCCTCGAGAAAGAGAACCCTTGGCTCCTTCTCTTTCCCTGGAGGCTGACGAGAGATATTTCTGGCTCATTTCAAAGGGATCGACCCCCTCGAGAAAGAGAACCTTGGCTCCTTCTCTTTCCTGGAGGCTGACGAGAGATATTTCTGGCTCATTTCAAAGGGATCGACCCCTCGAGAAAGAGAACCCTTGGCTCCTTCTCTTTCCCTGGAGGCTGACGAGAGATATTTCTGGCTCATTTCAAAGGATCGACCCCTCGAGAAAGAGACCCTTGGCTCCTTTCTCTTTCCCTGGAGGCTGACGAGAGATATTTCTGGCTCATTTCAAAAGGGATCGACCCCTCGAGAAAGAGAACCTTGGCTCCTTCTCTTTCCTGGAGGCTGAGAGGCTCATTTCAAAAGGATCGACCCCTCGAGAAAGAGAACCTTGGCTCCTTCTCTTTCCTGGAGGCTGACGAGAGATATTTCTGGCTCATTTCAAAAGGATCGACCCCTCGAGAAAGAGAACCTTGGCTCCTTCTCTTTCCCTGGAGGCTGACGAGAGATATTTCTGGCTCATTTCAAAAAGGATCGACCCCCTCGAGAAAGAGACCCCCTTGGCTCCTTCTCTTTCCTGGAGGCTGACGAGAGATATTTCTGGCTCATTTCAAAGGGATTGACCCCCTCGAGAAAGAGAACCCTTGGCTCCTTCTCTTTCCCTGGAGGCTGACGAGAGATATTTCTGGCTCATTTCAAAAGGATCGACCCCTCGAGAAAGAGAACCCTTGGCTCCTTCTCTTTCCCTGGAGGCTGACGAGAGATATTTCTGGCTCATTTCAAAAGGGATCGACCCCTCGAGAAAGAGAACCCTTGGCTCCTTCTCTTTCCTGGAGGCTGACGAGAGATATTTCTGGCTCATTTCAAAAGGGAGAAAGAAAGAGAACCCTTGGCTCCTTCTCTTTCCCTGGAGGCTGACGAGAGATATTTCTGGCTCATTTCAAAAGGATCGACCCCCTCGAGAAAGAGAACCCTTGGCTCCTTCTCTTTCCTGGAGGCTGACGAGAGATATTTCTGGCTCATTTCAAAAAGGGATCGACCCCTCGAGAAAGAGAACCCTTGGCTCCTTCTCTTTCCCTGGAGGCTGACGAGAGATATTTCTGGCTCATTTCAAAAGGATCGACCCCCTCGAGAGAAAGAGAACCCTTGGCTCCTTCTCTTTCCCTGGAGGCTGACGAGAGAGATATTTCTGGCTCATTTCAAAAGGGATCGACCCCTCGAGAGAAAGAGAACCTTGGCTCCTTCTCTTTCCCTGGAGGCTGACGAGAGATATTTCTGGCTCATTTCAAAAAGGGATCGACCCCCTCGAGAAAGAGAAACCTTGGCTCCTTCTCTTTCCCTGGAGGCTGACGAGAGATATTTCTGGCTCATTTCAAAAGGGATCGACCCCTCGAGAAAGAGAACCTTGGCTCCCCTCTCTGGAGGCTGAAGAGAACTCTTTCCCTCCTTCTCTTTCCTGGAGGCTGACGAGATATTTCTGGCTCATTTCAAAAGGATCGACCCTCGAGAAAGAGAACCTTGGCTCCTTCTCTTTCCCTGGAGGCTGACGAGAGATATTTCTGGCTCATTTCAAAAGGGATCGACCCCTCGAGAAAGAGAACCTTGGCTCCTTCTCTTTCCTGGAGGCTGACGAGAGATATTTCTGGCTCATTTCAAAAGGGATCGACCCCTCGAGAAAGAGAACCCTTGGCTCCTTCTCTTTCCCTGGAGGCTGACGAGAGATATTTCTGGCTCATTTCAAAAGGGATCGACCCCTCGAGAAAGAGAACCTTGGCTCCTTCTCTTTCCTGGAGGCTGACGAGAGATATTTCTGGCTCATTTCAAAAGGATCGACCCCCTCGAGAAAGAGAACCTTGGCTCCTTCTCTTTCCTGGAGGCTGACGAGAGATATTTCTGGCTCATTTCAAAAGGGATCGACCCCTCGAGAAAGAGAACCTTGGCTCCTTCTTTCCTTTCTCTGAGGCTGACGAGAGATATTTCTGGCTCATTTCAAAAGGGATCGACCCCCTCGAGAAAGAGAACCTTGGCTCCTTCTCTTTCCCTGGAGGCTGACGAGAGATATTTCTGGCTCATTTCAAAAGGGATCGACCCCCTCGAGAAAGAGAACCCTTGGCTCCTTCTCTTTCCCTGGAGGCTGACGAGAGATATTTCTGGCTCATTTCAAAAGGGATCGACCCCCTCGAGAAAGAGAACCTCATTTTGGCTCCTTCTCTTCTTTCCCTGGAGGCTGACGAGAGATATTTCTGGCTCATTTCAAAAGGGATCGACCCCCTCGAGAAAGAGAACCCTTGGCTCCTTCTCTTTCCCTGGAGGCTGACGAGAGATATTTCTGGCTCATTTCAAAAGGACCCCCTCGAGAAAGAGAACCTTGGCTCCTTCTCTTTCCCTGGAGGCTGAAGAGATAGCTCATTTCAAAAAGGATCGACCCCTCGAGAAAGAGAACTGGCTTGGCTTCTTTCCCTGGAGGCTGACGAGAGATATTTCTGGCTCATTTCAAAGGATCGACCCCTCGAGAAAGAGAACCCTTGGCTCCTTCTCTTTCCCTGGAGGCTGACGAGAGATATTTCTGGCTCATTTCAAAAGGGATCGACCCCCGAGAAAGAGAACCTTGGCTCCTTCTCTTTCCCTGGAGGCTGACGAGAGATATTTCTGGCTCATTTCAAAGGATCGACCCCTCGAGAAAGAGAACCCTTGGCTCCTTCTCTTTCCCTGGAGGCTGACGAGAGATATTTCTGGCTCATTTCAAAAGGGATCGACCCCCTCGAGAAAGAGAACCCTTGGCTCCTTCTCTTTCCTGGAGGCTGACGAGAGATATTTCTGGCTCATTTCAAAAGGGATCGACCCCTCGAGAAAGAGAACCCTTGGCTCCTTCTCTTTCCTGGAGGCTGACGAGAGATATTTCTGGCTCATTTCAAAAGGATCGACCCCTCGAGAAAGAGAACCCTTGGCTCCTTCTCTTTCCCTGGAGGCTGACGAGAGATATATTTCTGGCTGGCTCCATTTCGAGAGATATTTCTGGCTCATTTCAAAAGGGATCGACCCCCTCGAGAAAAAGACCCTTGGCTCCTTCTCTTTCCCTGGAGGCTGACGAGAGATATTTCTGGCTCATTTCAAAAGGATCGACCCCCTCGAGAAAGAGAACCCTTGGCTCCTTCTCTTTCCCTGGAGGCTGACGAGAGATATTTCTGGCTCATTTCAAAAGGGATCGACCCCTCGAGAAAGAGAACCCTTGGCTCCTTCTCTTTCTTTCCCTGGAGGCTGACAGAGATATTTCTGGCTCATTTCAAAAGGATCGACCCCCTCGAGAAAGAGAACCCTTGGCTCCTTCTCTTTCCCTGGAGGCTGACGAGAGATATTTCTGGCTCATTTCAAAAAGGATCGACCCCCTCGAGAAAAAGAAGCTCATTTCAAAGGATCGACCCCGAGAAAGAGAACTTGGCTCCTTCTCTTTCCCTGGAGGCTGACGAGAGATATTTCTGGCTCATTTCAAAAGGGATCGACCCCCTCGAGAAAGAGAACCCTTGGCTCCCTTCTCTTTCCTGGAGGCTGACGAGAGATATTTCTGGCTCATTTTCGAGAAAGGAATTGGCTCCTTCTCTTCCTGGAAAGATATTTCTGGCTCATTTCAAAAGGGGCTGGCCTTCTCTTTCCTGGAGGCTGACGAGAGATATTTCTGGCTCATTTCAAAGGGATCGACCCCTCGAGAAAGAGAACCCTTGGCTCCTTCTCTTTCCCTGGAGGCTGACGAGAGATATTTCTGGCTCATTTCAAAAGGATCGACCCCCTCGAGAAAGAGAACCCTTGGCTCCTTCTCTTTCCCTGGAGGCTGACGAGAGATATTTCTGGCTCATTTCAAAAAGGGATCGACCCCTCGAGAAAGAGAACCCTTGGCTCCTTCTCTTTCCCTGGAGGCTGACGAGAGATATTTCTGGCTCATTTCAAAAAGGGATCGACCCCCTCGAGAAAGAGAACCCTTGGCTCCTTCTCGTTCCCTGGAGGCTGACGAGAGATATTTCTGGCTCATTTCAAAAAGGGATCGACCCCTCGAGAAAGAGAACCTTGGCTCCTTCTCTTTCCCTGGAGGCTGACGAGAGATATTTCTGGCTCATTTCAAAGGATCGACCCCTCGAGAAAGAGAACCTTGGCTCCTTCTCTTTCCTGGAGGCTGACGAGAGAATTTCTGGCTCATTTCAAAAAGGATCGACCCCCTCGAGAAAGAGAACCCTTGGCTCCTTCTCTTTCCCTGGAGGCTGACGAGAGATATTTCTGGCTCATTTCAAAAGGGATCGACCCCTCGAGAAAGAGAACCCTTGGCTCCTTCTCTTCCCTGGAGGCTGACGAGAGATATTTCTGGCTCATTTCAAAGGATCGACCCCTCGAGAAGAAAGAGACCCTTGGCTCCTTCTCTTTCCTGGAGGCTGACGAGAGATATTTCTGGCTCATTTCAAAAAGGGATCGACCCCTCGAGAAAGAGAACCTTGGCTCCTTCTCTTTCCTGGAGGCTGACGAGAGATATTTCTGGCTCATTTCAAAGGGATCGACCCCCTCGAGAAAGAGAACCTGGCTCCCTTCTCTTTTCCCTGGAGGCTGTGAGCCCTGGCTCTTTTCCCTGGAGGCTGAGAAAGAGAGAGATATTTGGAGGCTGGCTCATTTCAAAAGGGATCGACCCCTCGAGAAAGAGAACCCTTGGCTCCTTCTCTTTCCTGGAGGCTGACGAGAGATATTTCTGGCTCATTTCAAAGGGATCGACCCCTCGAGAAAGAGAACCCTTGGCTCCTTCTCTTTCCCTGGAGGCTGACGAGAGATATTTCTGGCTCATTTCAAAAGGGATCGACCCCCTCGAGAAAGAGAACCCTTGGCTCCTTCTCTTTCCCTGGAGGCTGACGAGAGATATTTCTGGCTCATTTCAAAAAGGATCGACCCCTCGAGAAAGAGAACCCTTGGCTCCTTCTCTTTCCCTGGAGGCTGACGAAGAGATATTTCTGGCTCATTTCAAAAGGGATCGACCCCCTCGAGAAAGAGAACCCTTGGCTCCTTCTTTCCCTGGAGGCTCGAGAGATATTTCTGGCTCATTTGGAGGCTGAGAAAGAGAATTTTGGCTCATTTCAAAGGCTGACGAGAGACCCTGGCTCATTTCAAAAGGGATCGACCCCCTCGAGAAAGAGAGCCCTTCTCTCTTTCCTGGAGGCTGACGAGAGATATTTCTGGCTCATTTCAAAAAGGGATCGACCCCCTCGAGAAAGAGAACCCTTGGCTCCTTCTCGTTCCCTGGAGGCTGACGAGAGATATTTCTGGCTCATTTCAAAAAGGGATCGACCCCCTCGAGAAAGAGAACCCTTGGCTCCTTCTCTTTCCTGGAGGCTGACGAGAGATATTTCTGGCTCATTTCAAAAGGGATCGACCCCTCGAGAAAGAGAACCCTTGGCTCCCTCTCTTTCCCTGGAGGCTGACGAGAGATATTTCTGGCTCATTTCAAAAGGGATCGAGAAAGAGACCCTCTGGAGAAAGAGAACCCTTGGCTCCTTCTCTTTCCCTGGAGGCTGACGAGAGATATTTCTGGCTCATTTCAAAAAGGGATCGACCCCCTCGAGAAAGAGAACCTTGGCTCCTTCTCGTTCCCTGGAGGCTGGCGAGAGATATTTCTGGCTCATTTCAAAAAGGGATCGACCCCTCGAGAAAGAGAACCTTGGCTCCTTCTCGTTCCCTGGAGGCTGGCGAGAGATATTTCTGGCTCATTTCAAAAAGGGATCGACCCCTCGAGAAAAGAGGCCCTTGGTTCCTCCTTCTCTTTCCTGGAGGCTGACGAGAGATATTTCTGGCTCATTTCAAAAGGGATCGATTTCCCCCTCGAGAAAGAGAGAACCTTGGCTCCTTCTCTTTCTCTGGAGGCTGACGAGAGATATTTCTGGCTCATTTCAAAAAGGGATCGACCCCCTCGAGAAAGAGAGCCCTTGGCTCCTTCTCTTTCTCTGGAGGCTGACGAGAGATATTTCTGGCTCATTTCAAAAAGGGATCGACCCCCTCGAGAAAGAGAGCCCTTGGCTCCTTCTCTTTCTCTGGAGGCTGACGAGAGATATTTCTGGCTCATTTTCGAGAAAGAGAACCCTTGGCTCCTTCTCTTTCCTGAGGGCTGACGAGAGATATTTCTGGCTCATTTCAAAGGGATCGACCCCTCGAGAAAGAGAACCCTTGGCTCCTTCTTTTTTCCTGGAGGCTGACGAGAGATATTTCTGGCTCATTTCAAAAGGGATCGACCCCTCGAGAAAGAGAACCCTTGGCTCCTTCTCTTTCCCTGGAGGCTGACGAGAGATATTTCTGGCTCATTTCAAAAGGATCGACCCCTCGAGAAAGAGAACCCTTGGCTCCTTCTCTTTCCCTGGAGGCTGACGAGAGATATTTCTGGCTCATTTCGAGAAAGAGAACCCTTGGCTTCCTCGTTCCCTGAGGCTGACAGGCTCATTTCAAAAGGAGGCTCGAGAAAGAGAACCCTGGAGAGATATTTCTGGCTCATTTCAAAAAAGGATCCCCTCGAGAAAGAGACCCTTGGCTCCTTCTCTTTCCCTGGAGGCTGACGAGAGATATTTCTGGCTCATTTCAAAAGGGATCGACCCCTCGAGAAAGAGAACCTTTGGCTCCTTCTCTTTCCCTGGAGGCTGACGAGAGATATTTCTGGCTCAAGGAAACCCCCTTGGCTCCCTCTCTTTCCCTGGAGGCTGACGAGAGATATTTCTGGCTCATTTCAAAAGGGATCGACCCCTCGAGAAAGAGAGAACCCTTGGCTCCTTCTCTTTCCCTGGAGGCTGACGAGAGATATTTCTGGCTCATTTCAAAAGGGATCGACCCCTCGAGAAAGAGAACCCTTGGCCCTTCTCTCTTTCCCTGGAGGCTGACGAGAGATATTTCTGGCTCATTTCAAAAGGATCGACCCCTCGAGAAAGAGAACCCTTGGCTCCTTCTCTTTCCCTGGAGGCTGACGAGAGATATTTCTGGCTCATTTCAAAAAGGATCGACCCCTCGAGAAAGAGAACCTTGGCTCCTTCTCTTTCCTGGAGGCTGACGAGAGATATTTCTGGCTCATTTCAAAAGGGATCGACCCCTCGAGAAAGAGAACCCTTGGCTCCTTCTCTTTCCCTGGAGGCTGACGAGAGATATTTCTGGCTCATTTCAAAAGGATCGACCCCTCGAGAAAGAGAACCCTTGGCTCCTTCTCTTTCCTGGAGGCTGACGAGAGATATTTCTGGCTCATTTCAAAAAGGGATCTTGACCCCCTCGAGAAAGAGAACCCTTGGCTCCTTCTCTTTCCCTGGAGGCTGACGAGAGATATTTCTGGCTCATTTCAAAAGGGATCGACCCCTCGAGAAAGAGAACCCTTGGCTCCTTCTCTTTCCCTGGAGGCTGACGAGAGATATTTCTGGCTCATTTCTGGATCGACCCCTCGAGAAAGAGAACCCTTGGCTCTTTCTTCCTGGAGGCTGACGAGAGATATTTCTGGCTCATTTCAAAAGGATCGACCCCCTCGAGAAAGAGCCCTTGGCTCCTTCTCTTTCCCTGGAGGCTGTGAGAGATATTTCTGGCTCATTTCAAAAGGGATCGACCCCTCGAGAAAGAGAACCTTCCCTGGCTCCTTCTCTTTCCCTGGAGGCTGACTGAGAGAGATATTTCTGGCTCATTTCAAAAGGGGATCGCCCCCTCGAGAAAGAGATTTCTTGGCTTATTTGGCTCCTTCTTTCAGGCTGACGAGAGATATTTCTGGCTCATTTCAAAAGGATCGACCCCCTCGAGAAAGAGAACCCTTGGCTCCTTCTCTTTCCCTGGAGGCTGACGAGAGATATTTCTGGCTCATTTCAAAAGGGATCGACCCCCGAGAAAGAGAACCTTGGCTCCTCTCTTTTTCCCTGGAGGCTGACGAGAGATATTTCTGGCTCATTTCAAAAGGGATCGACCCCCTCGAGAAAGAGAACCCTGGCTCCTTCTCTTTCCCTGGAGGCTGACGAGAGATATTTCTGGCTCATTTCAAAAAGGATCGCCCCCCTCGAGAAAGAGAGGCCCTTCTCTTTCCCTTGGCTCCTTCTCTTTCCCCTGGAGGCTGACGAGAGATATTTCTGGCTCATTTCAAAAAGGATCGACCCCTCGAGAAAGAGAACTCATCTTTATCTTCCTGAGGCTGAGACGAGATATTCTGGCTCATTTCAAAAGGATCGGACCCCTGAGAAAGAACCTGGCCTCCTTCTCTTTCCCTGAGGCTGACGAGAGATATTTCTGGCTCATTTCAAAAAGGATCGACCCCCTCGAAAGAGAACCGGCTCCCTTCTCGTTCCTGAGGCTGACGAGAGATATTTCTGGCTCATTTCAATAAGGGATCGACCCCTCGAAAGAGAACCTTGGCTCCTTCTCTTTCCTGGAGGCTGACGAGAGATATTTCTGGCTCATTTCAAAAGGATCGACCCCTCGAGAAAGAGAACCCCCAGCAGCTCCCTTCTCTTTCCCTGGAGGCTGACGTGAGATATTTTTAGCTCATTTCAAAGGGATCGACCCCCCTCGAGAAAGAAACCTTGGCTCCTTCTCGTTCCCTGGAGGCTGGCGAGAGATATTTATGGCTCATTTCAAAAGGGGATCGACCCCCCTCGAGAAAGAGAACCCTTGGCTCCTTCTCTCTCGTTCCCTGAGGCTGACGAGAGATATTTCTGGCTCCATTTTCAAAAAGGGATCGACCCCTTCGAGAAAGAGAGAACTTGGCCCTTCTCGTTCCTGGAGCTGGCGAGATATTTCTGGCTCATTCAATAGGATCGACCCACTCGAAAAGAGAACCCTGGCTCCTTCTCTCTTTCCCTGGAGGCTGACGAGAATGTTCTGGCTCATTTCAAAGGGATCGACCCCTCGAGAAAGAGAACCCTGGCCCTCTCTTTCCTGGAGGCTGACGTGAGATATTTCTGGCTCATTTCAAAAGGGATCGACCCCCTCGAGAAAGAGAGAAACCTGGCTCCTTCTCTCTTTCCTGGAGGCTGACGAGAGATATTTCTGGCTCATTTCAAAAGGGATCGACCCTCGAGAAAGAGAACCTTGGCTCCTTCTTCGTTCCCTGGAGGCTGACGAGATATTTCTGGCTCATTTCAAAAAGGGATGGGACCCTCGAGAAAGAGAACCCTTTGGCCCTTCTTCTTCCCTGGAGGCTGGAGAGATATTCTGCCTCATTTTCAAACGGATCGACCTCGAGAAAGAGAGCCCTTGGCCTTCTGGTTCCCTGGAGGCTGACGAGAGATATTTCTGGCTCATTTCAAGGGATCGACCCCTCAGAAGAGAACCTTGGCTCCTTCTCTTCTCTGGAGGCTGACAGTGAGATATTTCTGGCTCATTTCAAAAGGGATCGACCTTCTCGAGAAAGAGAACCTTGGCCTTCTCGTTCCCTGGAGGAGCTGGCGAGAGATATTTCTGGCTCATTCAAAACGGTCGACCCCTCGAAAGAAAACCCTGGCTCCTTCTCGTTCCTGGGAGGCTGCGAGAGATATTTCTGGCTCATTTCAAAAAGGATCGACCCTCTCGAGAAGAGAACCTTGGCCCTTCTCTTTCTCTGGAGGCTGGCGTGAGATATTTCTGGCTCATTTCAAGGGATCGCCCCTCTCGAGAAAGAGAACCTTGGCCTTTCTCCTTCCCTAGAGGTTGGCGAGAGATATTTCTGGCTCATTTCAAAGTGGGATCGACTCTCGAGAAAGCAGAGCCTTGCCTCTCTTTCCTGGAGGCTGACGTGAGATATTTCTGGCTCATTTCAAAAAGGGATCGACCCCTCGAAAGAGAACCCTTGGCTTCTCATTCCTGGAAGAGGCGTGAGATATTTCTGGCTCATTTCAAAAAGGGATCGACCCCCTCGAAAAATATTTGGCCCATTCTCGTTCCCTGGAGGCTGACGAGAGATATTTCTGGCTCATTTCGAGAAAGAGAATTGGCCTTGGCGACCCTCTTTCCTGGAGGCTGACGAGAGAGATATTTCTGGTCATTTCAAAAGGGATCGACCCCTCGAAAAGAGAACCTGGTCATTCTCATTTCCCTGGAGGCTGACGAGAGATATTTCTGGCTCATTTCAAAGGATCGACCTCCCGAGAAAGAGAACCCTTGGCTCCTTCTCTTTCCTGAGGCCTGGCGAGAGATATTTCTTGCTCATTTCAAAGGATCGACCCCCCTCGAGAAAGAGAACCTGGCTCCTTCTCTTTCCCTGGAGGCTGACGTGAGATATTTCTGGCTCATTTCAAAGGGATCGACCCTCGAGAAAGAGAACCTTGGCTCCTTCTCTTTCCCCTGGAAGGCTCTCATTTCCCGGGAGGCTGAAGAGATATTTGTGGCTCATTTCAAGGGATCGACCCCCTCGAGAAAGAGAACCTGGCTCCTTCTCTTTCCCTGGAGGCTGACGAGAGATATTTCTGGCTCATTTCAAAAGGATCGACCCCTCGAGAAAGAGAACCCCTGGCTCCTTCTTTCTTTCCCTGGAGGCTGACGAGAAGATATTTCTGGCTCATTTCAAAAGGATCGACCCCCTCGAGAAAGAGAACGTTTGGCTCCTTCTCTTTCCCTGGAGGCTGACGAGAGATATTTCTGGCTCATTTCAAAAGGGATCGACCCCCTCGAGAAAAGAGAACCTTGGCTCCTTCTCTTTCCCTGGAGGCTGACGAGAGATATTTCTGGCTCATTTCAAAAAGGATCGACCCCCTCGAGAAAGAGAACCTTGGCTCCTTCTCTTCCCTGGAGGCTGACGAGAGATATTTCTGGCTCATTTCAAAAGGGATCGACCCTCTCGAGAAAGAGAACCCTTGGCTCCTTCTCGTTCCCTGGAGGCTGACGAGAGATATTTCTGGCTCATTTCAAAAGGGATCGACCCTCGAGAAAGAGAACCTGGCTCCTTCTCTTTCCCTGGAGGCTGACAGAGATATTTCTGGCTCATTTCAAAAGGGATCGACCCTCGAGAAAGAGAACCTTGGCCTTCTCTTTTCCTGGAGGCTGACGAGAGATATTTCTGGCTCATTTCAAAAGGGATCGACCCCCTCGAGAAAGAGAGCCCTTGGCTCCTTCTCTTTCCTGGAGGCTGACGAGAGATATTTCTGGCTCATTTCAAAAGGGATTCCCCCTCGAGAAAGAAAACTTGGCTCCTTCTCTTTCCCTGGAGGCTGACGAGAGATATTTCTGGCTCATTTCAAAAGGATCGACCCCTCGAGAAAGAGAACCTTGGCTCCTTCTCTTCCCTGGAGGCTGACGAGATATATTTCAAAGGGATCAGCCCCCTCATTTCAAAATGGATCGACCCTCGAGAAAGAGAACCTTGGCTCCTCTCTTTCCTGGAGGCTGACAAGAGATATTTCTGGCTCATTTCAAAGGGATCGACCCTCGAGAAAGAGAACCCTTGGCTCCTTCTCTTTCCCTGGAGGCTGAGAGATATTTCTGGTTCATTTCAAAGGGATCGACCCCTCGAGAAAGAGAACCTTGGCTCCTTCTCTTTCCCTGGAGGCTGACGAGAGATATTTCTGGCTCATTTCAAAAAGGGATCGACCCCTCGAGAAAGAGAACCCTTGGCTCCTTCTCTTTCCTGGAGGCTGACGAGAGATATTTCTGGCTCATTTCAAAAGGGATCGACCCCCTCGAAAGAGAACCCTTGGCTCCTTCTCTTTCCTGGAGGCTGGAGGCTGAGAGATATTTCTGGCTCATTTCAAAAAGGATCGACCTCTCGAGAAAGAGAACCCTGGCTCCTTCTCTTTTCCCTGGAGGCTGACGAGAGATATTTCTGGCTCATTTCAAAAGGGGGATCGACCCCCTCGAGAAAGAGAACCCTGGCTCCTTCTCTCTTTCCCTGGAGGCTGACGAGAGATATTTCTGGCTCATTTCAAAAAGGATCGACCCTCTCGAGAAAGAGAACCTTGGCTCCTTCTCTTTCCTGGAGGCTGACGAGAGATATTTCTGGCTCATTTCAAAGGATCAGCCCTCTCGAGAAAGAGAACCCTTGGCTCCTTCTCTTTCCTGGAGGCTGACGAGAGATATTTCTGGCTCAGGGATCGACCCTCTCGAGAAAGAGAACCCTTGGCTCCTTCTCTTTCCCTGGAGGCTGACGAGAGATATTTCTGGCTCATTTCAAAAGGGATCGACCCCTCGAGAAAGAGAACCTTGGCTCCTTCTCTTTTCCCTGGAGGCTGACGAGAGATATTTCTGGCTCATTTCAAAGGATCGACCCCCTTGAGAAAGAGAACCCTTGGCTCCTTCTCTTTCCCTGGAGGCTGACGAGAGATATTTCTGGCTCATTTCAAAAAGGGATCGACCCTCTCGAGAAAGAGAACCTTGGCTCCTTCTCATTCCCTGGAGGCTGGCGAGAGATATTTCTGGCTCATTTCAAAAAGGGATCGACCCCCTCGAGAAAGAGAATCTTGGCTCCTTCTCATTCCCTGGAGGCTGACGAGAGAGAGCTCATTTCAAAAAGGGATCGACCTCGAGAAAGAGAACCCTTGGCTCCTTCTCTTTCCTGGAGGCTGACGAGAGATATTTCTGGCTCATTTCAAAAGGGATCGACCCCCTCGAGAAAGAGAACCTTGGCTCCTTCTCTTTCTCTGGAGGCTGACGAGAGATATTTATGGCTCATTTCAAAAGGACCGACCCTTCTCGAGAAAGAGAACCTCCCTTCTCTTTCCCTGGAGGCTGACGAGAGATATTTCTGGCTCATTTCAAAAGGGATCGACCCCTCGAGAAAGAGAACCTTGGCTCCTTCTCTTTCCCTGGAGGCTGACGAGAGATATTTCTGGCTCATTTCAAAAGGGATCGACCCCCTCGAGAAAGAGAACCTTTTTGGCTCCTTCTCTTTCCCTGGAGGCTGACGAGATATTTCTGGCTCATTTCAAAAGGGATCGACCCTCTCGAGAAAGAGAACCTTGGCTCCTTCTCTTCCTGGAGGCTGAGAGATATTTCTGGTTTATTTCAAAGGGATCGACCCCTCGAGAAAAAGAGAACCTTGGCTCCTTCTCTTTCCCTGGAGGCTGACGAGAGATATTTCTGGCTCATTTCAAAGGGATCGACCCTCGAGAAAGAGAATTGGCTCCTTCTCTTTCCCTGGAGGCTGAAAGAGATATTTCTGGCTCATTTCAAAAGGATCGACCCCTCGAGAAAGTGAACCTTGGCTCTTCTCTTTCCCTGGAGGCTGACGAGAGATATTTCTGGCTCATTTCAAAAGGGATCGACCCCTCGAGAAAAGAGAACCTTGGCTCCTTCTCTCTTTCCCTGGAGGCTGGACGAGAGATATTTCTGGCTCATTTCAAAGGATCGACCCCTCGAGAGAAAGACCCTTGGCTCCTTCTCTTTCCCTGGAGGCTGACGAGAGATATTTCTGGCTCATTTCAAAAGGATCGACCCTCTCGAGAAAGAGAACCTTGGCTCCTTCTCTTTCCCTGGAGGCTGACGAGAGATATTTCTGGCTCATTTCAAAAGGGATCGACCCCTCGAGAAAGAGAACCCTTGGCTCCTTCTCTTTCTCTGGCTGACGTGAGATATTTCTGGCTCATTTCAAAGGGATCGACCCCTTGAGAAGAGAACCCTTGGCTCCTTCTCTTCCCTGGAGGCTGACGAGAGATATTTCTGGCTCATTTCAAAAAGGATCGACCCCCTCGAGAAAGAGAACCTTGGCTCCTTCTCTTCCCTGGAGGCTGACTGAGAGATATTTCTGGCTTATTTCAAAGGGATCGACCCCGAGAAAGAGAACCTTGGCTCCTTCTCTTTCCCTGGAGGCTGACGAGAGATATTTCTGGCTCATTTCAAAAAGGGATCGACCCCCTCGAGAAAGAGAACCTTGGCTCCTTCTCTTTCCCTGGAGGCTGACGAGAGATATTTCTGGCTCATTTCAAAAAGGGATCGACCCCCTCGAGAAAGAGAACCTTGGCTCCTTCTCTTTCCCTGGAGGCTGACGAGATATTTCTGGCTCATTTCAAAAGGATCGACCCCCTCGAGAAAGAGAACCCTTGGCTCCTTCTCTTCCCTGGAGGCTGACGAGAGATATTTCTGGCTCATTTCAAAGGGATCGACCCCCTCGAGAAAGAGAACCTTGGCTCCTTCTCTTCCCTGGAGGCTGACGAGAGATATTTCTGGCTCATTTCAAAAAGGGATCGACCCCTCGAGAAAGAGAACCCTTGGCTCCTTCTCTTTCCTGGAGGCTGACGAGAGATATTTCTGGCTCATTTCAAAAAGGGATCGACCCTCTCGAGAAAGAGAACCCTTGGCTCCTTCTCTTTCCTGGAGGCTGACGAGAGATATTTCTGGCTCATTTCAAAAGGATCGACCCCCTCGAGAAAGAGAACCCTTGGCTCCTTCTCTTTCCCTGAGGCTGACGAGAGATATTTCTGGCTCATTTCAAAAAAGGGATCGACCCCCTCGAGAAAGAGAACCCTTGGCTCCTTTCTTTCCCTGGAGGCTGACGAGAGATATTTCTGGCTCATTTCAAAAGGGATCGACCCCCTCGAGAAAGAGAACCCTTGGCTCCTTCTCGTTCCCTGGAGGCTGGCGAGAGATATTTCTGGCTCATTTCAAATGGATCGACCTCGAGCGAGGCCCATTTCAAAAAAGAGAGACCCTTGGCTCCTTCTCGTTCCCTGGAGGCTGACGAGAGATATTTCTGCTCATTTCAAAAAGGGATCGACCCTCGAGAAAGAGAACCCTTGGCTCCTTCTCTTTCCCTGGAGGCTGACGAGAGATATTTCTGGCTCATTTCAAAGGATACCCTCGAGAAAGAGAACCTTGGCTCCTTCTCTTTCCCTGGAGGCTGACGAGAGATATTTCTGGCTCATTTCAAAAGGGATCGACCCCTCGAGAAAGAGAACCTTGGCTCCTTCTCTTTCCTGGAGGCTGACGAGAGATATTTCTGGCTCATTTCAAAGGATCGACCCCTCGAGAAAGAGAACCTTGGCTCCTTCTCTTTCCCTGGAGGCTGACGAGAGATATTTCTGGCTCATTTCAAAAAGGATCGACCCCCTCGAGAAAGAGAACCTTGGCTCCTTCTCTTTCCTGGAGGCTGACGAGAGATATTTCTGGCTCATTTCAAAGGGATCGACCCCCTCGAGAAAGAGAACCTTGGCTCCTTCTCTTTCCCTGGAGGCTGACGAGAGATATTTCTGGCTCATTTCAAAAAGGGATCGACCCTCGAGAAAGAGAACCCTTGGCTCCTTCTCTTTCCTGGAGGCTGACGAGAGATATTTCTGGCTCATTTCAAAAGGGATCGACCCCCTCGAGAAAGAGAACCTTGGCTCCTTCTCTTTCCCTGGAGGCTGACGAGAGATATTTCTGGCTCATTTCAAAAGGGATCGACCCCCTCGAGAAAGAGAACCTTGGCTCCTTCTCTTTCCTGGAGGCTGACGAGAGATATTTCTGGCTCATTTCAAAAAGGATCGACCCCCTCGAGAAAGAGAACCCTTGGCTCCTTCTTCTCTTTCCCTGGAGGCTGACGAGAGATATTTCTGGCTCATTTCAAAGGGATTGCCCCCTCGAAGAGAAAAGCCAAGAAAGAGCTCCTTCTCTTTCCCTGGAGGCTGACGAGAGATATTTCTGGGATCACCCCTCCGAGAAAAACCTTGGCTCCTTCTCTTTCCCTGGAGGCTGAGAAATATTTCTGGCTCATTTCAAAGGATCGACCCCCTTCGAGAAAGAGAACCTTTGGCTCCTTCTCTTTCCTGGAGGCTGACGAGAGATATTTCTGGCTCATTTCAAAAAGGGATCGACCCCTCGAGAAAGAGAACCCTTGGCTCCTTCTCTTTCCCTGGAGGCTGACGAGAGATATTTCTGGCTCATTTCAAAAAGGGATCGACCCCTCGAGAAAGAGAACCCTTGGCTCCTTCTCTTTCCCTGGAGGCTGACGAGAGATATTTCTGGCTCATTTCAAAAAGGGATCGACCCCCTCGAGAAAGAGAACCTTGGCTCCTTCTCTTTCCCTGGAGGCTGACGAGAGATATTTCTGGCTCATTTCAAAAAGGGATCGACCCCTCGAGAAAGAGAACCCTTGGCTCCTTCTCTTTCCTGGAGGCTGAGAGATATTTCTGGCTCATTTCAAAGGATCGACCCCTCGAGAAAGAGAACCTTGGACTTCTCGTTCCCTGGAGGAAAGAGGATTGACCCCCTCGAGAAAGAGAACCTTGGCTCCTTCTCTTCCCTGGAGGCTGACGAGAGATATTTCTGGCTCATTTCAAAAGGATCGACCCCCTCGAGAAAGAGAACCCTTGGCTCCTTCTCTTCCCTGGAGGCTGACGAGAGATATTTCTGGCTCATTTCAAAAGGATCGACCCTCTCGAGAAAGAGAACCTTGGCTCCTTCTCTTTCCCTGGAGGCTGACGAGAGATATTTCTGGCTCATTTCAAAAGGATCGACCCCCAAGAAAGAGAACCCTTGGCTCCTTCTCTTTCCTGGAGGCTGACGAGAGATATTTCTGGCTCATTTCAAAAGGATCGACCCCCTCGAGAAAGAGAACCCTTGGCTCCTCTTTCTCTGGAGGCTGACGAGAGATATTTCTGGCTCATTTCAAAAGGGATCGACCCCCTCGAGAAAGAGAACTTGGACCCCTGGAGGCTGACGAGAGATATTTCTGGCTCATTTCAAAAGGGATCGACCCCCTCGAAAGAGAACCTTGGCTCCTTCTCTTTCCCTGGAGGCTGACGAGAGATATTTCTGGCTCATTTCAAAAAGGGATCGACCCCCTCGAGAAAGAGAACCCTTGGCTCCTTCTCTTTCCTGAGGCTGACGAGAGATATTTCTGGCTCATTTCAAAGGGATCGACCCTTTGGCTCCCTTCTCTTTCCCTGGAGGCTGACGAGAGATATTTCTGGCTCATTTCAAAAGGATCGACCCCTCGAGAAAGAGAACCTTGGCTCCTTCTCTTTCCCTGGAGGCTGAAAGAGAATTTCTGGCTCATTTCAAAAGGGATCGACCCTCGAGAAAGAGAACCTTGGCTCCTTCTCTTTCCCTGGAGGCTGACGAGAGATATTTCTGGCTCATTTCAAAAGGGGATCGACCCCTCGAGAAAGAGAACTCATTTGGCTCCTTGGCTCTCTTTCCCTGGAGGCTGACGAGAGATATTTCTGGCTCATTTCAAAAGGGATCGACCCCCTCGAGAAAGAGAACCCTTGGCTCCCTTCTCTTTCCTGGAGGCTGACGAGAGATATTTCTGGCTCATTTCAAGGATCGACCCCCTCGAGAAAGAGAACCCTTGGCTCCTTCTCTTTCCTGGAGGCTGACGAGAGATATTTCTGGCTCATTTCAAAAGGGCTCCCCCTCGAGAAAGAGAACCCTTGGCTCCTTCGTTCCTGGAGGCTGACGAGAGATATTTCTGGCTCATTTCAAAAGGATCGACCCCTCGAGAAAGAGAACCCTTGGCTTCTCTTCCCTGGAGGCTGACGAGAGATATTTCTGGCTCATTTCAAAGGATCGACCCCTCGAGAAAGAGAACCCTTGGCTCCTTCTCTTTCCCTGGAGGCTGACGAGAGATATTTCTGGCTCATTTCAAAAGGGATCGACCCCCTCGAGAAAGAGAACCCTTGGCTCCTTCTCTTTCCTGGAGGCTGACGAGAGATATTTCTGGCTCATTTCAAAAAGGATCGACCCCTCGAGAAAGAGACCCTTGGCTCCTTCTCTTTCCCTGGAGGCTGACGAGAGATATTTCTGGCTCATTTCAAAAAGGGATCGACCCTCGAGAAAGAGAACCCTTGGCTCCCTTCTCTTTCCCTGGAGGCTGACGAGATATTTCTGGCTCATTTCAAAAAGGGATCGACCCCCTCGAGAAAGAGAACCTTGGCTCCTTCTCTTCCCTGGAGGCTGATGAGAGATATTTCTGGCTCATTTCAAAAGGGATCGACCCCTCGAGAAAGAGAACCCTTGGCTCCTTCTCTTTCCCTGGAGGCTGACGAGAGATATTTCTGGCTCATTTCAAAAGGATCGAGAAAGAGAACCCCTGGAGGCTGACGAGAGATATTTCTGGAAAGGATCGACCCTCGAGAAAGAGAACTCTTTCTTCTCTTCCCCTGAGGGCTGACGAGAGATATTTCTGGCTCATTTCAAAAAGGGATCGACCCCTCGAGAAAGAGAACCTTGGCTCCTTCTCTTCCTGGAGGCTGACGAGAGATATTTCTGGCTCATTTCAAAAAGGATCGACCCCCTCGAGAAAGAGAACCCTTGGCTCCTTCTCTTTCCCTGGAGGCTGACGAGAGATATTTCTGGCTCATTTCAAAGGATCGACCCCTCGAGAAAGAGAACCTTGGCTCCTTCTCTTTCCCTGGAGGCTGACGAGAGATATTTCTGGCTCATTTCAAAAGGGATCGACCCCTCGAGAAAGAGAACCTTGGCTCCTTCTCTTCCCTGGAGGCTGACGAGAGATATTTCTGGCTCATTTCAAAGGGATCGAGATGTTTCTGGCTCATTTCAAAAGAAAGAGAACCCTTGGCTCCTTCTCTTCCTGGAGGCTGACGAGAGATATTTCTGGCTCATTTCAAAAGGATCGACCCCTCGAGAAAGAGAACCCTTGGCTCCTTCTCTCTTTCCCTGGAGGCTGACGAGAGATATTTCTGGCTCATTTCAAAGGGAACCCCCTCGAGAAAGAGAACCCTTGGCTCCTTCTCTTTCCCTGGAGGCTGACGAGAGATATTTCTGGCTCATTTCAAAAGGGATCGACCCCTCGAGAAAGAACCCTTGGCTCCTTCTCTTCCC
Organism: Macrobrachium rosenbergii; assembly: GCF_040412425.1. Lineage (NCBI taxonomy): Eukaryota > Metazoa > Arthropoda > Malacostraca > Decapoda > Palaemonidae > Macrobrachium > Macrobrachium rosenbergii. The sequence continues at coordinate 2,348,909 of NC_089776.1, forward strand.
TGGAGGCTGACGAGAGATATTTCTGGCTCATTTTCAAAGGGATCGACCCCCTCGAGAAAGAGAACCCTTGGCTCCCTTCTCTTTCCCTGGAGGCTGACGAGAGATATTTCTGGCTCATTTCAAAAGGGATCGACCCCTCGAGAAAGAGAACCTTGGCTCCTTCTCTTTCCCTGGAGGCTGACGAGAGATATTTCTGGCTCATTTCAAAAAGGGATCGACCCCCCTCGAGAAAGAGAACCTTGGCTCCTTCTCTTTCCCTGGAGGCTGACGAGAGATATTTCTGGCTCATTTCAAAGGATCGACCCCTCGAGAAAGAGAACCCTTGGCTTCTCTTTCCCTGGAGGCTGACGAGAGATATTTCTGGCTCATTTCAAAAAGGGATCGACCCCAGAGAAAGAGAACCCTTGGCTCCTTCTCTTTCCCTGGAGGCTGACGAGAGATATTTCTGGCTCATTTCAAAAAGGGATCGACCCCCTCGAGAAAGAGAACCCTTGGCTCCTTCTCTTTCCCTGGAGGCTGACGAGAGATATTTCTGGCTCATTTCAAAGGGATCGACCTCGAGAAAGAGAACCCTTGGCTCCTTCTCTTTTCCCTGGAGGCTGACGAGAGATATTTCTGGCTCATTTCAAAGGGATCGACCCCTCGAGAAAGAGAACCCTTGGCTTCTTCTCTTTCCCTGGAGGCTGACGAGAGATATTTCTGGCTCATTTCAAAAGGATCGACCCCCTCGAGAAAGAGAACCCTTGGCTCCTTCTCTTTCCCTGGAGGCTGACGAGAGATATTTCTGGCTCATTTCAAAAGGATTGACCCCTCGAGAAAGAGAACCCTTGGCTCCTTCTCTTTCCCTGGAGGCTGACGAGAGATATTTCTGGCTCATTTCAAAGGGATCGACCCCCTCGAGAAAGAGAACCCTTGGCTCCTCTTCCCTGGAGGCTGACGAGAGATATTTCTGGCTCATTTCAAAGGGATCGACCCCGAAAGAGAAATATTTCTCATTTCCCTGGAGGCTCGAGAGATATTTTGGCTCATTTCAAAAGGGATCGACCCCTCGAGAAAGAGAACCTTGGCTCCTTCTCTTTCCCTGGAGGCTGACGAGAGATATTTCTGGCTCATTTCAAAAGGGATCGACCCCTCGAGAAAGAGAACCCTTGGCTCCTTCTCTTTCCCTGGAGGCTGACGAGAGATATTTCTGGCTCATTTCAAAAGGGATCGACCCCTCGAGAAAGAGAACCTTGGCTCCTTCTCTTTCCCTGGAGGCTGACGAGAGATATTTCTGGCTCATTTCAAAAGGATCGACCCCCTCGAGAAAGAGAACCTTGGCCCTCTCTTTCCCTGGAGGATGAGAGATATTTCTGGCTCATTTCAAAGGGATCGACCCTTGGCTCCTTCTCTTTTCCTGGAGGCTGACGAGAGATATTTCTGGCTCATTTCAAAAGGATCGACCCCCTCGAGAAAGAGAACCCTTGGCTCCTTCGTTCCCTGGAGGCTGACAAAAGAGATATTTCTGGCTCATTTCAAAAAGGATCGACCCCTCGAGAAAGAGAACCTTGGCTCCTTCTCTTTCCTGGAGGCTGACGAGAGATATTTCTGGCTCATTTCAAAGGATCGACCCCCTCGAGAAAGAGAACCCTTGGCTCCTTCTCGTTCCCTGGAGGCTGACGAGAGATATTTCTGGCTCATTTCAAAAAGGGATCGACCCCTCGAGAAAGAGAACCTTGGCTCCTTCTCGTCTTTCCTGGAGGCTGACGAGAGATATTTCTGGCTCATTTCAAAAGGATCGCCCCCTCGAGAAAGAGAACCTTGGCTCCTTCTCGTTCCCTGGAGGCTGACGAGAGATATTTCTGGCTCATTTCAAAAGGATCGACCCCTCGAGAAAGAGAACCTTGGCCTTCTCTTTCCTGGAGGCTGACGAGAGATATTTCTGGCTCATTTCAAAGGGATCGACCCCCTCAAGAAAGAGAACCCTTGGCTCTTCTCGTTCCCTGGAGGCTGAAGAGATATTTCTGGCTCATTTCAAAAAGGGATCGACCCCTCGAGAAAGAGAACCTTGGCTCCTTCTCGTTCCCTGGAGGCTGGCGAGAGATATTTCTGGCTCATTTCAAAAGGGATCGACCCCTCGAGAAAGAGAACCTTGGCTCCCTTCTCTTTCCTGGAGGCTGGCGAGAGATATTTCTGGCTCATTTCAAAAAGGGATCGACCCCTCGAGAAAGAGAACCTTGGCTCCTTCTCTTTCTCTGGAGGCTGACGTGAGATATTTCTGGCTCATTTCAAAAAGGGATCGACCCCTCGAGAAAGAGAACCTTGGCTCCTTCTCGTTCCCTGGAGGCTGGCAGAGATATTTCTGGCTCATTTCAAAGGGATCGACCCCCTCGAGAAAGAGAACTTGGCTCCTTCTCTTTCCCTGGAGGCTGACGAGAGATATTTCTGGCTCATTTCAAAAAGGATCGACCCCTCGAGAAAGAGAACCCTTGGCTCCTTCTCTTTCCCTGGAGGCTGACGAGAGATATTTCTGGCTCATTTCAAAAGGATCGACCCCCTCGAGAAAGAGAACCCTTGGCTCCTTCTCGTTCCTGGAGGCTGACGAGAGATATTTCTGGCTCATTTCAAGGGATCAGCCCCCTCGAGAAAGAGAACCCTTGGCTCCTTCTCTTTCCTGGAGGCTGACGAGAGATATTTCTGGCTCATTTCAAAGGGATCGACCCTCTCGAGAAAGAGAACCCTTGGCTCCTTCTCTTTCCTGGAGGCTGACGAGAGAGATATTTCTGGCTCATTTCAAAGGGATCGAGCCCCCTCGAGAAAGAGAACCTTGGCTCCTTCTCTTTCCTGGAGGCTGACGAGAGATATTTCTGGCTCATTTCAAAAAGGGATCGACCCCTCGAGAAAGAGAACCCTTGGCTCCTTCTCTTTCCCTGGAGGCTGACAGAGATATTTCTGGCTCATTTCAAAGGATCGACCCCCTCGAGAAAGAGAACCCTTGGCTCCTTCTCTTTCCTGGAGGCTGACGAGATATTTCTGGCTCATTTCAAAAGGATCGACCCCTCGAGAAAGAGAACCTTGGCTCCTTCTCTTTTCCTGGAGGCTGACGAGAGATATTTCTGGCTCATTTCAAAAAGGATCGAACCCCCTCGAGAAAAGAACCCATGGCTCCTTCTCTTTCCCTGGAGGCTGACGAGAGATATTTCTGGCTCATTTCAAAAGGGATCGACCCCTCGAGAAAGAGAACCTTGGCTCCTTCTCTCTTTCCCTGGAGGCTGACGAGAGATATTTCTGGCTCATTTCAAAGGATCGCCCCCCTCGAGAAAGAGAACCCTTGGCTCCTTCTCTTTCCCTGGAGGCTGACGAGAGATATTTCTGGCTCATTTCAAAAGGGATCGACCCTCCCTCGAGAAAGAGAACCTTGGCTCCTTCTCTTTCCCTGGAGGCTGACGAGAGATATTTCTGGCTCATTTTCGAGAAAGGGATCGACCCGTTCCCGAGAAAGAGAACCCATTTGGCGAAAGAGAACCTTCTCTTTTCCCTGGAGGCTGACGAGAGATATTTCTGGCTCATTTCAAAAGGATCGCCCCCTCGAGAAAGAGAACCCTTGGCTCCTCTTTCCCTGGAGGCTGACGAGAGATATTTCTGGCTCATTTCAAAGGGATCGGCCCCTCGAGAAAGAGAACCTTGGCTCCTTCTCTTTCCTGGAGGCTGACGAGAGATATTTCTGGCTCATTTCAAAAAGGGATCGACCCCCCTCGAGAAAGAGAACCTTGGCTCCTTCTCTTTCCCTGGAGGCTGACGAGAGATATTTCTGGCTCATTTCAAAAGGGATCGACCCTCGAGAAAGAGAACCCTTGGCTCTTCTCTTTCCCTGGAGGCTGACGAGAGATATTTCTGGCTCATTTCAAAGGATCGACCCCGAGAGATATTTCTGGCTCATTTCAAAGGGAACCCCCTGAGAAAGAGAACCCTTGGCTCCTTCTCTTTCCCTGGAGGCTGACGAGATATTTCTGGCTCATTTCAAAAGGATCGACCCCCTCGAGAAAGAGAACCTTGGCTCCTTCTCTTTCCCTGAGGCTGACGAGAGATATTTCTGGCTCATTTTCAAAAGGATCGACCTCGAGAAAGAGAACTCATTTGGCTCCTTCTCTTTCCCTGGAGGCTGACGAGAGATATTTCTGGCTCATTTCAAAAGGGATCGCCCCCCTCGAGAAAGAGAACCCTTGGCTCCCTTCTCTTTCCCTGGAGGCTGACGAGAGATATTTCTGGCTCATTTTCAAAAGGATTGACCCCTCGAGAAAGAGAACCCTGGCTCCTTCTCTTTCCCTGGAGGCTGACGAGAGATATTTCTGCTCATTTCAAAGGATCGACCCCTCGAGAAAGAGAACCCTTGGCTCCTTCTCTTTCCCTGGAGGCTGACGAGAGATATTTCTGGCTCATTTCAAAAAGGGATCGAGAAAGAGAACCTGGCCCCCCCTGGAGGCTGACGAGAGATATTTCCCATTTCAAAAAGGGATCGACCTCGAGAAAGAGAACCCTTCTCTTTCCCTGGAGGCTGACGAGAGATATTTCTGGCTCATTTCAAAAGGGATCGACCCCCTCGAGAAAGAGAACCCTTGGCTCCTTCTCTTTCCCTGGAGGCTGACGAGAGATATTTCTGGCTCATTTCAAAGGGGATCGACCCTCGACCCCTCAAGAGAGAACCCTTGGCTCCTTCTCTTTCCCTGGAGGCTGACGAGAGATTTCTGGCTCATTTCAAAGGGATCGACCCCCTCGAGAAAGAGAACCCTTGGCTCCTTCTCTTTCCCTGGAGGCTGACGAGAGATATTTCTGGCTCATTTCAAAGGGATCGACCCCTCGAGAAAGAGAACCTTCTCTTTCCTGGAGGCTGACGAGAGATATTTCTGGCTCAAAGGGATCGAACCTTGGCTCCTTCTCTTTCCCTGGAGGCTGACGAGAGATATTTCTGGCTCATTTCAAAAGGGATCGACCCCCTCGAGAAAGAGAACCTTTGGCTCCTTCTCTTTCCCTGGAGGCTGACGAGAGATATTTCTGGCTCATTTCAAAAGGGATCGACCCCTCGAGAAAGAGAACCTTGGCTCCTTCTCGTTCCCTGGAGGCTGACGAGAGATATTTCTGGCTCATTTCAAAGGGATCGACCCCTCGAGCCCCTCGAGAAAGAGAACCCTTGGCTCCTTCTCTTTCCCTGGAGGCTGACGAGAGATATTTCTGGCTCATTTCAAAAGGATCGACCCTAGAGAAAGAGAACCCTTTGGCTCCTTCTCTTTCCCTGGAGGCTGACGAGAGATATTTCTGGCTCATTTCAAAGGATCGACCCCTCGAGAAAGAGAACCCTTGGTTCCTTCTCTTTCCTGGAGGCTGACGAGATATTTCTGGCTCATTTCAAAAGGGATCGACCCCCTCGAGAAAGAAAGAGAACCCTTGGCTCCTTCTCTTTCCCTGGAGGCTGACGAGAGATATTTCTGGCTCATTTCAAAGGGATCGACCCCTCGAGAAAGAGAACCCTTGGCTCCTTCTCTTTCCCTGAGGCTGACGAGAGATATTTCTGGCTCATTTCGTGCGGGATCGACCCCTCGAGAAAGAGAACCTTGGCTCCTTCTCTTTCCCTGAGGCTGACGAGAGATATTTCTGGCTCATTTCAAAAGGATCGACCCCTCGAGAAAGAGCCCCTTGGCTCCTTCTCTTTCTCTGAGGCTGACGAGAGATATTTCTGGCTCATTTCAAAAAGGGATCGACCCCCTCGAGAAAGAGAACCTTGGCTCTTCTCTTCCCTGGAGGCTGACAAGAGATATTTCTGGCTCATTTCAAAGGGACCCTTGGCCCCCTCCCTGGAGAAAGAGAACTGGCTTATTTCAAAAGGATCGCCCCTTCTCTCCTTCCCTGGAGGCTGACGAGAGATATTTCTGGCTCATTTCAAAGGGATCGACCCTCGAGAAAAGAGAACCCTTGGCTCCCTTCTCTTTCCCTGGAGGCTGACGAGAGATATTTCTGGCTCATTTCAAAGGGATCGACCCCCTCGAGAAAAGAAACCTTGGCTCCTTCTCTTTCCCTGGAGGCTGACGAGAGATATTTCTGGCTCATTTCAAAAGGGATGGCTCGACCCTCTGACAGAGATATTTCTGGCGAGAAAGAGAACCCTTGGCTCCTTCTCTTTCCCCTGGAGGCTGACGAGAGATATTTCTGGCTTATTTCAAAAAGGATCGACCCCTCGAAGAGAACCTTGGCTCCTTTCTTTCCCTGGAGGCTGACGAGAGATATTTTTCTGGCTCATTTCCAAAAAGGGCTCATTTCAAAGGATCGACCCCTCGAGAAAGAGAACCCTTGGCTCCTTCTCTTTCCTGGAGGCTGACGAGAGATATTTCTGGCTCATTTCAAAGGGATCGACCCTCGAGAAAGAGAACTTCCTTGGCTCCTTCTCTTTCAAAAGGATCCCTGAGGTTCCCTGGAGGCTGACGTGAGAGATATTTCACCATTTCAAAAAGATATTTCTGGCTCATTTCATTTCAAAAGGGATTGCCCCTCTGGAGAAAGAGAATCCCTTGGCTGGCCCTTCTCTTTCCTGGAGGCTGTTTATTTCGAGGAATATTTCTGGCTCATTTCAATAGGATCAAACCCCCCTCGAGAAAGAGAACCCTGGCTCCTTCTCTTCCCTGAGGCTGACGAGAGATATTTCTGGCTCATTTCAAAGGGATCGACCCCCTCTGGAGAAAGAGAGAACCCTTGGCTCCTTCTCTTTCCTGGAGGCTCGAGAAAAAAGACGAGAGATATTTCTGGCTCATTTCAAAAAAACTCTGGAGGCTGACGAGATCAAAGGGGAATCGAGAAAGAGCTTGGCTTCTTCTCCCCTCTCTCACAAAAGGAAAGAAAGAGAACCCATTTCCAGGCTGAAAGGGGCTCCCTCTTTCTTTCCCTGGAGGCTGATGAGAGATATTTCTGGCTCATTTCAAAAGGGGATCGACCTCGAGAAAGAGAACCTTGGCTCCTTTCTCTTTCCCTGGAGGCTGACAGAGAGATATTTCTGGCTCATTTCAAAAGGATCGACCTCTCGAGAAAGAGAACCCTTGGCTCTTCCTCTTCCCTGGAGGCTGGCTCCTTCCTCGTTCCCTGAGATAGGCTGACCCTCGAGAAAGAGATATTTCTGGCTCATTTCAAAGGGATCGACCCCTCGAGAGAAAGAGATCGACCCATCGGCTCCCGTTCCTCTGACGAGAGATCGTTCCCGTTCCCTGAGGCTGACGAGAGATATTTCTGGCTCATTTCAAAAGGGGACCCTCGAGAAAGAGAACTTTGGCCCTCTCGTTCCCTGGAGGCTGACGAGAGATATTTTCTGGCTCATTTCCAAATTTCTGGGATCGACCCTCGAGAAAGAGAACCCTTGGCTCCTTCTCGTTCCCTGAGGCTGACGAGAGATATTTCTGGCTCATTTCAAAGGATCAGCCCCTCGAGAAAGAGAACCCTTGGCTCCCTTCTCTTTCCCTGGAGGCTGACGAGAGATATTTCTGGCTCATTTCAAAGAAAGGAATCGACCCCCTCCTGGAGGCTGAAAGAGATATTTCTGGCTCATTTCAAAAGGGATCAATTCTCGAGAAAGAACCTTGGCCTCGTTCCTGGAGGGACGAGAGATATTTCTGGCTCATTTCAAAAAGGATCGACCCTGAGAAAGAGAACCCTTGGGCTCCTGGAGGTTGACGAGAGATATTTCTGGCTCATTTCAAAGGGATCCTCGAGAAAGAGTGAGAACCTGGCCTTCTCTTTCCTGAGGCCACGAGAGATATTCTTGGCTCATTTCAAAAAAAGAAAGGAATCGACCCATTTCTCGAGAAAGAGAACCCTTGGCCTCTTCTTCCCCTGGAGGCTGACGAGAGATGTTTCTTCTCGTTTCGACCCCTCGAGAAAGAGAAGGTTCCTGGAGGCTGACGAGATATCTGGCTCATTTCCAAAGGGATCGACCCCTCGAGAAAGAAGAACCCTTGGCTCCTTCTCTTCCCTGGAGGCTGACGAGAGATATTTCTGGCTCATTTCAAAGGATCGACCCTCGAGGAGAGAACCTTGGCCTTTCTCTTTCCCGGGAGGCTGACGAAAGAGATATTTCTGGCTCATTTCAAAAGGGGAGGCTCGAGAAAGAGGGAACCCTCTTGGCTCCTTCTCTTCCCCTGGAGGCTGAGAGCTCATTTCAAAAGGGATCGACCTCGAGAAAGAGAATTGGCTCCTTCTCGTTCCTGGAGGCTCGAGAGATATTTCTGGCTCATTTGGGGATCAGCCCTCGAGGAGGCCTTGGCTCCTTCTCTTTCTCTGGAGGGGGAGAAAGAGAATGGCTCCTTCTCGTTCCCTGGAGGCTGACGAGAGATATTTCTGGCTCATTTCAAAAGGGATCGACCTGGCTCCCTCGTTCCCTGGAGAAAGAGAACCCTTGGCTCCTTAGAGAAAGAACCCTCGTTCTTTCCCTGGAGGCTGACGAGAGATATTTCTGGCTCATTTCAAAAGGGATCGACCCTCGAACCCTGGAGGCTCGAGAAAGCTCATTTCAAAAGGGAACCCCTTGGCTCCTTCTCGTTCCCTGGAGGCTGACGAGAGATTTATCGACCCCCTCTGAGAAAGAGCCCTTGGCTCCTTCTCTTCCCTGGTGGCTTAGAGATATTTCTGGCTCATTTCAAAAGGGATTGGAGCCTCGAGAAAGAGAACCCCTTGGCTCCTTCTGATTTCCCTGAGGCTGACGAGAGATATTTCTGGCTCATTTCAAAAGGGGATCGAAAGAGACTTTTGGCCCTTCTCTCTTTCCCTGGAGACGAAGATGTCTGGAGAACCCTCGAGAAAGAGAACCCTGGCTCTTTCCCTGGAGGCTGACGAGAGATATTTCTGGCTCATTTCAAAAAGGGATCGACCCCTCGAGAAAGAGAACCTTGGCTCCTTCTCTCTTTCCCTGGAGGCTGACGAGAGATATTTCTGGCTCATTTCAAAAGGATTGGCTCCTTCTCGTTCTGGAGAAAGAGAACCTTGGACTCCTTCTCTTTCCCTGGAGGCTGACGAGAGATATTTCTGGCTCATTTTCAAAAGGATCTGACCCCTCGAGAAAGAGAACCCTTGGCTCCTTCTCTTTCCCTGGAGGCTGACGAGAGATATTTCTGATATTTCAAAGGATCGGACCCCCTCGAAAGAGAACCCTTGGCTCCATTTCCCTGGAGGCTGAAAATTTCTGGCTCATTTTCAAAGGATCGACCGAGAAAGAGAACCCTTGGCTCCTTCTCTTCCCCTGGAGGCTGACGAGAGATGTTTCTGGCTCATTTCAAAAGGATCGACCCTCAAGAAAGAGAACCCTTGGCTCCTTCTCGTTCCTGGAGGCTGACGAGAGATATTTCTGGCTCATTTCAAAAGGACCCGCTCCTTCGTTCCCTGGAGGCGAGAAAGAGAACCCTTGGCTCCTTCTCTTCCCTGGAGGCTGACGAGAGATATAGCTCTGTTTCATTTCAAAAGGATCGCCCCTCGAGAAAGAGAACCATTTCAAGGGATTGGCTCGGCCTTCTCTTTCCCTGGAGGCTGACGAGAGATATTTCTCATTTCATTTCAAAGGGATCGACCCCTCGAGAAAAGAACCTTGGCCCCTTCTCGTTCCCTGGAGGCTGACGAGAGATATTTCTGGCTCATTTCAAAAAGGGATCGACCCCCCTCGAGAAAGAGAACTTGGCCCCTTTCTCTTCGTTCCCTGGAGGCTGACGAGATGTTTTTCATTTCAAAAGGGATCGACCCTCTCGAGAAAGAGAAACCTTGGCTCCTTCTCTTCCCTGAGGCTGACGAGAGATATTTCTGGCCCATTTAAAAGGATTGACCAGTTCCCTCGAGAAAGAGAACCTTGGCTCCTTCTCGTTCCCTGGAGGCTGATTTCAAAAGGATCGACCCCTCGAGAGAAAGAGATATTTCGTTCCCTGGAGGCTCATTTTCAAAAGGGATCTCGAGAAAGAGACCTCTGAGAAAGAGAACCGAGAAAGAGAACCTTGGCTCCTTCTCTTTTCCCTGGAGGCTGACGAGAGATATTTCTGGCTCATTTCAAAAGGGATCGACCCCTCGAGAAAGAGAACCTTGGCTCCTTCTCTTTCCTGGAGGCAATATTTTCAAAAAGGGACGAGAGATGCTCCTTCTTTCTGGCTCATTTTCGCCCCTCGGAAAGAGAACCCTGGCCCTTCTCTTTCCCTGAGGCTGACAGAGATGTTTCTCTCATTTCAAAACGCTTGGCTCCTTCTCTTTCCCTGGAGAACTCTTTGGATCTCCCTTCGAGAAAGAGAACCCTTGGCTCCTTCTCGTTCCCTGGAGGCTGACGAGAGATATTTCTGGCTCATTTCAAAAGGGATCGGACCCTCGAGAAAGAGAACCTTGGCTCCTTCTCGTTCCTGGAGAAAGAGATATTTCTGGCTCATTTCAAAAGGGGATCGACCCCTCGAGAAAGAGAACCCTTGGCTCTTCTCTTTCCTGGAGGCTGACGAGAGATATTTCTGGCTCATTTCAAAGGATCGACCCTCGAGAAAGAGAACTCCCTTGGCTGACCCTTCTCTTCCCTGGAGGCTGACGAGAGATGTTTCTGGCTCATTTCAAAATGGACCCCTCGACCCCTCGAGAAAGAGAACCCTGGCTCCTTCTCTTTCCCTGGAGGCTGACAAGAGATGTTTCTGGCTCATTTCAAAAGGGATCGACCCTCGAGAAAGAGAACCTTTTGGCTCCGTCGACCCCTGGAGGCTGACGTGAGAGATATTTCTTGGGCTCAGAGATATTTCATTTCAAAAAGGGATCGACCCCCTGAGAAAGAGAACCCTTGGCTCCTTCTCTTTCCCTGGAGGCTGACGAGAGATGTTTCTGGCTCATTTCAAAAAGGGATCGACCCCGAGAAAGAGAACCTTGGCTCCTTCTCGTTCCTGGAGGCTGACGAGAGATATTTCTGGCTCATTTCAAAAGGGATCGACCCCTCGAGAAAGAGAACCCTTGGCTCCTTCTCTTTCCTGGAGGCTGACGAGATGTTTCTGCCCTGGGATCAAGGGAAAGAAGACGTTTCTGGCTCATTTCAAAGGGAAAAGAGATGGCTCCTTCTTTCTGGCTCATTTCAAAAGGGATCGACCCCCTCGAGAAAGAGAATATGGCTCCTTCTCGTTCCCTGGAGGCTGACGAGAGATATTTCTGGCTCATTTCAAAAGGGATCGACCCCTCGAGAAAGAGAACCCTTGGCTCCTTCTCTTCCCTGGAGGCTGACGAGAGATATTTCTGGCTCATTTCAAACCCTTGGGTCCTTCTTCCCTGGAGGCTGACGAGAGATATTTCTGGCTCATTTCAAAAGGATCGACCCCCGGGAGAAAGAGAACCCTTGGCCCTTCTCTTTCCCTGGAGGCTGACGAGAGATATTTCTGGCTCATTTCAAAAGGGATCAGCCCTCGAGAAAGAGAACTCCTGGCTCCTTCTCTTTCCTGGAGGCTGACAAGAGAGATGTTTCTGGCTCATTTCTGGATCGCCCCCCGAGAAAGAGAACCCTTGGCTCCTTCTCTTTCCCCTGGAGGCTGACGAGAGATATTTCTGGCTCATTTCAAAAAGGATCACCCCCTCGAGAAAGAGAACCTTGGCTCCTTCTCGTTCCCTGGAGGCTGACGAGAGATATTTCTGGCTCATTTCAAAAGGGATCGACCCCCTCGAGAAAGAGAACCCTTGGCTCCTTCTCTTTCCCTGGAGGCTGACGAGAGATATTTCTGGCTCATTTCAAAAGGGATCGAGAAAAAGACCCCAAAGGATTTCCCTCGAGAAAGAGAACCCTTGGCTCCTTCTCCTTCTCCCTGGAGGCTGACGAGAGATATTTCTGGCTCATTTCAAAGGATCGACCCCTCGAGAAAGAGAACCCTTGGCTCCTTCTCTTTCCCTGAGGCTGACGAGAGATATTTCTGGCTCTCCCCTGGAGGCTGACGAGAGATATTTCTGGCTCATTTCAAAAGGATCGACCCCTCGAGAAAGAGAACCCTTGGCTCCTTCTCGTTCCTGGAGGCTGAAAGATATTTCTGGAGGATCGACGACCTCGAGAGAGAACCTTGGCTCCTTCTCTTTCCCTGGAGGCTGACGAGAGATATTTCTGGCTCATTTCAAAAGGATCGACCCCTCGAGAAAGAGAACCCTTGGCTCCTTCTCTTTCCCTGGAGGCTGACGAGAGATATTTCTGGCTCATTTCAAAGGGATCGACCCCTCGAGAAAGAGAACCTTGGCTCCTTCTCTTTCCCTGGAGGCTGACGAGAGATGTTTCTGGCTCATTTCAAAGGGATCGACCCCCTCGAGAAAGAGAACCCTTGGCTCCTTCTCTTTCCCTGGAGGCTGACGAGAGATATTTCTGGCTCATTTCAAAGGGATCGACCCCCTCGAGAAAGAGAACCCTGGCTCCTTCCTTTCCCTCCTGGAGGCTGCTCTTTCCCGAGAGAGATTTCTGGCTCATTTCAAAAAGGGATCGACCCCCTCAAGAAAGAGAACCTTGGCCTTTGGCTGACAGAGATGTTTCTGGCTCATTTCAAAGGGATCCTCGGAGAACCCTGAGGCTGACGAGATGATTTCTGGCTCATTTCAAAGGGATCGACCCCTCGAGAAAGAGAACCCTTTCCTTCTTTCCCTGGAGGCTGACGAGAGATATTTCTGGCTCATTTCAAAGGGATCAAAAGAGAATTTCGAGGCTGAAAGAGATACTCATTTCAAAAAGGCTCATTTCGGGATCGACCCCCTCGAGAAAGAGAACCCCCTCGAGATATTTCTGGCTCATTTCAAAGGGATCGACCCCTCGAGAAAGAGAACCTTGGCCCTTCTCTTTCCCTGGAGGCTGACGAGAGATATTTCTGGCTCATTTCAAAAGGGATCGACCCCTCGAGAAAGAGAACCCTTGGCTCCTTCTCTTTCCCTGGAGGCTGACGAGAGATATTTCTGGCTCATTTCAAAAGGGATCGACCCCCTCGAGAAAGAGAACCTTGGCTCCTTCTCTTTCCCTGGAGGCTGACGAGAGATATTTCTGGCTCATTTCAAAGGAGGCCCCCTCGAGAAAGAGAACCCTTGGCTCCTTCTCTTTCCTGGAGGCTGACGAGAGATATTTCTGGCTCATTTCAAGGGACCTTGGCTCCTTCTCTTTCCTGGAGGCTGAAGAGATATTTCTGGCTCATTTCAAAAGGGATCGACCCCTCGAGAAGAGAACCTTGGCTCCTTCTCTTTCCTGGAGGCTGACGAGAGATATTTCTGGCTCATTTCAAAAGGGGATCGAGAAAGAGCCCTTGGCTCCTTCTCTTTCCCTGGAGGCTGAAGAGGCTCATTTCAAAAGGAACCTCGAGAAAGAGAACCCTTGGCTCCTTCTCTTTCCTGGAGGCTGACGAGAGATATTTCTGGCTCATTTCAAAGGGATCGACCCCCTCGAGAAAGAGAACCCTTGGCTCCTTCTCTTTCCTGGAGGGGCTGACGAGAGATATTTCTGGCTCATTTCAAAGGGATCGACCCCTCGAAGAAAGAGAACCCTTGGCTCCTTCTCTTTCCCTGGAGGCTGACGAGAGATCAAGGATTTCTGGCTCATTTCAAGGGATCGACCGAGAAAGAGACCCTGGCTCCCTTCTCGTTCCCTGGAGGCTGAGAGATATTTCTGGCTCATTTCAAAAGGGAAAGAGAACCCTTGGCTCCTTCTCGTTCCCTGGAGGCTGACGAGGAGATATTTCTGGCTCATTTCAAAATTTCTGGCTCATTTCAAAGGATCGCCCCGAGAAAGAGAAACCCTTTTGGAGGGCGAGAGAGATGTTTTGGCCTTCTCTTTTCCCTGGAGGCTGACGAGAGATATTTCTGGCTCATTTCAAAAGGCTGGGATTTCGGCTCATTTCAAAAGGGATCCCCTCGAGAAAGAGAACCCTTGGCTCCTTCTCTTTCCTGGAGGCTGACGAGAGATATTTCTGGCTCATTTCAAGGATCGACCCCCTCGAGAAAGAGAACCCTTGGCTCCTTCTCTTTCCCTGGAGGCTGGATATTTCTGGCTCATTTCAAAAGGATGACGAGAGATATTTCTGGCTCATTTCAAAGGGATCGACCCCCTCGAGAAAGAGAACCCTCGGCTCCTTCTCTTTCCCTGGAGGCTTGGATATTTCTGGCTCTTTCAAAAAGGGATCCGACCCCTCGAGAAAGAGACCCTTCCTGGAGGCTGACGATATTTCTGGCTCATTTCAAAGGACCCTACCTTGGCTCCTTCTCTTTCCCTGGAGGCTGACGAGAGATATTTCTGGCTCATTTCAAAAGGGATCGACCCCCTCGAGAAAGAACCCTTGGCTCCTTCTCTTTCCCTGGAGGCTGACGAGAGATATTTCTGGCTCATTTCAAAAGGATCGCCCCCTCGAGAAAGAGAACCCTTGGCTCTTCTCGTTCCCTGGAGGCTGACGAGAGAGATATTTCTGGCTCATTTCAAAAGGGATCGACCCTTGGCTCCTTCTCGTTCCTGGAGGCTGAAAGAGATATTTCTGGCTCATTTCAAAGGATCGGCCCTTCTGGCTCCTTTCTGGAGGCTGACGAGAGATATTTCTGGCTCATTTCAAAAGGGATCGCCCCCTCGAGAAAGAGAACCCTTGGCTCCTTCTCTTTCCCTGGAGGCTGACGAGAGATATTTCTGGCTCATTTTTCGAGAAAGGAACCTTGGCTCCTTCTCCCCTGAGGCTGACGAGATTTCTGGCTCATTTCAAGGGGATCGCCCCCTCGAAAGAGAACCCTTGGCTCCTTCTCGTTCCCTGGAGGCTGACGAGAGATATTTCTGGCTCATTTCAAAGGATCGACCCCTCGAAAAAGAACCCTTGGCTCCTTCTCTTTCCCTGGAGGCTGAAAGGGATATTTCTGGCTCATTTCAAAGGGATCAACCCCCTCGAGAAAGAGAACCCTTGGCTCCTTCTCTTTCCCTGGAGGCTGACGAGAGATATTTCTGGCTCATTTCAAAAGGATCGACCCCCCTCGAGAAAGAGAACCCTTGGCTCCTTCTCGTTCCTGGAGGCTGACGAGAGATATTTCTGGCTCATTTTTCGAGAAAAAGAACCCTTGGATGGAGGCGACGAGAGATATTTCTGGCTCATTTCAAAAAGGGATCGACCCCTCGAGAAAGAGACCTCGGCTCCTTCTCGTTCCCTGGAGGCTGAGAGAATTTCTGGCTCATTTCAAAAGGGATCGACCCCCTCGAGAAAGAGAACCATGGCTCCTTCTCGTTCCCTGGAGGCTGACGAGAGATATTTCTGGCTCATTTCAAAAGGGGATCTCGAAAGAGACCCTTGGCTCCTTCTCGTTCCCTGGAGGCTGAAGAGAATTTCTGGCTCATTTCAAAAAGGGAACCCCTCGAGAAAGGAACCCTTCTCTCTTTCCCTGGAGGCTGACGACCCCCTCGAGAAAGAGATATTTCTGGCTCATTTCAGGAAAAGGGAGATATTTCTGGCTCATTTCAAAGGGATCGACCCCCGAGAAAGAGAACCCTTGGCTCCTTCTCTTTCCCTGGAGGCTGACGAGAGATATTTCTGGCTCATTTCAAAAGGGATCGACCCCTCGAGGCTGAAAGAGATATTTCTGGCTCATTTGGCTCCTCTCTCGTTCCCTGGAGGCTGACGAGAGATATTTCTGGCTCATTTCAAGGATCGACCCCCTCGAGAAAGAGAACCTTTGGCTCCTTCTCGTTCCCTGGAGGCTGACGAGAGAGATATTTCTGGCTCATTTCAAAAGGGATCGACCCCCTCGAGAAAGAGAACCCTGGCTCCTTCTCGTTTCCCTTCCCCCTCGAGAAAGAGTTGGCTCCTTCTCTGAGATATTTCTGGCTCATTTCTGACGAGAAAGAGACCCCCTTGGCTCCTTCTTTCCCTGGAGGCTGACGAGGATATTTCTGGCTCATTTCAAAAAGGGATCGCCCCCCTCGAGAAAGAGAACCCTTGGCTCCTTCTCGTTCCCTGGAGGCTGACGAGAGATATTTCTGGCTCATTTCAAAGGATCGACCCCCTCGAGAAAGAGAACCCTTTGGCTCCTTCTCGTTCCCTGGATTTCTGGCTCATTTCTGATCGACCCCGAGAGATATTCCTGGCTGACGAGAGATATTTTTCATTTCAAAGGATCGGAACCCTTGGCTCCTTCTCGTTCCCTGGAGGCCCCTCGAGAAAAGAGAACCCTTGGCTCCTTCCCTTGGCTCATTTCAAAGGATCTCCTTCTCGTTCCCTGGAGGCTGACGAGAGATATTTCTGGCTCATTTCAAAAAGGGATCGACCCCCTCGAGAGAGATACCCTTGGCTCCTTCTCGTTCCCTGGAGGCTGACGAGAGATATTTCTGGCTCATTTCAAAAGGGCTCATTCTCGAGAAAGAGGAACGTTCCCCTTGGCTCCTCTCTCGTTCCCTGGAGGCTGAAGAGATATTTCTGGCTCATTTCAAAAAGGATCGACCCCCTCGAGAAAGAGCTGGCTCCTTCTCGTTCCTGGAGGCTGACGAGAGATATTTCTGGCTCATTTCAAAAGGGATCGCCCCCTCGAGAAAGAGAATATTTCTGGCTGACGAGAGATGTTTTGGCTCAAAAGGATCGACCCCCTCGAGAAAGAGAACCTTGGCTCCTTCTCGTTCCCTGGAGGCTGACGAGAGATATTTCTGGCTCATTTCAAAAGGATCGACCCCCTCGAGAAAGAGAACCCTTGGCTCCTTCTCGTTCCCTGGAGGCTGACGAGAGATATTTCTGGCTCATTTCAAAGGATCGACCCCCTCGAGAAAGAGAACCCTTGGCTCCTTCTCGTTCCCTGGAGGCTGACGAGAGATATTTCTGGCTCATTTCAAAGGGAGGGACCCTCGGCTCCTTCTCGTTCCCTGGAGGAGAAAGAGATTTCTGGCTCATTTCAAAGGATCCAGCCCCTCGAGAAAGAGAACCATGGCTCCTTCTCGTTCCCTGGAGGCTGACGAGAGATATTTCTGGCTCATTTCAAAAGGATCGACCCCCTCGAGAAAGAGAACCCTTGGCTCCTTCTCGTTCCCTGGAGGCTGACGAGAGATATTTCTGGCTCATTTCAAAAAGGGATCGACCCTCATTTCGAGAAAGAGAACCCTTGGCTCCTTCTCGTTTCCTAGAGGCTCTTCTGACGAGAGATATTTTGGCTCATTTCTGACTTGGGCTGAGGCTGACGAGATATTTCTGGCTCATTTCAAAAGGATCGACCCCCTCGAGAAAGAGAACCCTTGGCTCCTTCTCGTTTCCTGGAGGCTGACGAGAGATATTTCTGGCTCATTTCAAAAAGGATCGACCCCTCGAGAAAGAGAACCCTTGGCTCCTTCTCGTTCCCTGGAGGCTGACGAGAGATATTTCTGGCTCATTTCAAAAAGGGATCGACCCTCTCGAGAAAGAGAACCCTTGGCTCCTTCTCGTTCCCTGGAGGCTGACGAGGATATTTCTGGCTCATTTCAAAAGGGATCGACCCCCTCGAGAAAGAGAACCCATGGCTCCTTCTCGTTCCTGGAGGCTGACGAGAGATATTTCTGGCTCATTTCAAAAGGGATCGACCCCTCGAGAAAGAACCCTTGGCTCCTTCTCGTTCCCTGGAGGCTGACGAGAGATATTTCTGGCTCATTTCAAAGGGATCGACCCCTTCGTTCCCTGGAGGCTGACGAGAGATATTTCTGGCTCATTTCAAAAGGGATCGACCCCTCGAGAAAGAGAACCTGGCTTCTCGTTCCTGGAGGCTGACGAGAGATATTTCTGGCTCATTTCAAAAGGGATCGACCCCCTGAGAGGTTCCCTGAGGCTGACGAGAGATATTTCTGGCTCATTTCAAAAGGATCGACCCCTCGAGAAAGAGAACCCTTGGCTCCTTTCTCGTTCCTGGAGGCTGGCTGAGAGATATTTCTGGCTCATTTCAAAAAGGGATCGACCCCCTCGAGAAAGAGAACCCTGGAAGGCTTGGCTTCTTCTTTCCCTGGAGGCTGACGAGAGATATTTCTGGCTCATTTCAAAAGGGATCGACCCCTCGAGAAAGAGAACCCTTGGCTCCTTCTCGTTCCCTGGAGGCTGACGAGAGATATTTCTGGCTCATTTCAAAAAGGGATCGACCCCCTCGAAAGAGAACCCTTGGCTCCTTCTCGTTTCCTGGAGGCTGACGAGAGATATTTCTGGCTCATTTCAAAAGGGATCGACCCCCTCGAGAAAGAGAACCATGGCTCCTTCTCGTTCCCTGGAGGCTGACGAGATATTTCTGGCTCATTTCCCTGGAGGCTGACGAGAGATATTTCTGGCTCATTTCAAAAGGATCGACCCCTCGAGAAAGAGAACCCTTGGCTCCTTCTCTCGTTCCCTGGAGGCTGACGAGAGATATTTCTGGCTCATTTCAAAAGGGATCGACCCCCTCGAGAAAGAGAACCCTTGGCTCCTTCTCGTTCCCTGGAGGCTGACGAGAGATATTTCTGGCTCATTTCAAAAGGGATCGACCCCCTCTGGAGGCTGAGAAAGAGAACCCTTGGCTCCCTTCTCGTTCCCTGGAGGCTGACCGGAGAGCTGAAGATATTTCTGGCTCATTTCAAAAGGGGATCGACCCCTCGAGAAAGAGAACCCTTGGCTCCTTCTCGTTCCTGGAGGCTGACGAGAGATATTTCTGGCTCATTTCAAAGGGATCGACCCCTCATTTCGAGAAAGAAAGAACATGGACCTCCTTGGCTCCTCTCGTTCCCTGGAGGCTGACGAGAGATATTTCTGGCTCATTTCAAAAGGATCGACCCGTTCGAGAAAGAGAACCCTTGGCTCCTTCTCGTTCCCTGGAGGCTGACGAGAGATATTTCTGGCTCATTTCAAAAGGGATCGACCCCTCGAGAAAGAGAACCTTGGCTCCTTCTTCTCGTTCCCTGGAGGCTGACGAGAGATATTTCTGGCTCATTTCAAAAAGGGATCGACCCCCTCGAGAAAGAGAACCCTTGGCTCCTTCTCTTTCTCTGGAGGCTGACGATGTAGCAGAGAACAAATAAACCACTGTAACGGAGTACAGGGCTTACCATATTAAGTAAAGAAGATTTACCTACGGTTTTAGCAGTCTTATTTATGATGTGTTGAATATTTGCGGATGATTATTTACTGAAGTCTGAACATATTTTATTTTCTACAATGTTTAAGAATATGGTAATTTACTTCATGTTTGACATTTTGTCATATTCCCAGGAAAATCACTCCGTCATTCCTCCAGTATCTGGCAGTTATCTTGGGATATTCGTTGGGCATATGTGAATATATAGAGGTGAATTATCTGTTTAAATTTATATTTCTGGCTATATAACTGGAAAATATGTAAAGGTGTCTATGAAAAGGAAAGTTGAAAACGACATGAATAATAACCCATGGAACAAAAACTCAATTTTTTCTGTCTAGAGAGAGGGGGGAATAATGTTCGCTGTGAAAATTCACACCTGTTTCATTCCAACATTTCCGGTGGAAGTGGGGACTTGAGTTTCTCCAAGGCTTGCTTAGATATTTCGGGGAATTCATTAGAAGATTTCTACTTTCCTTCAATAAAAATGTTAAAGATGTATTTACGAAATAAAACGACTCCCACTATATTTTCATTATTATTAGCTATTTAGATTTATCTAATTTTCATGAAAAAGTTCGGATTTTCCTCATTGTTCATTCTGTGATAAGGTGTGAATACTTTCCATTACCAGTAAAATGAAATGACTGCATATTCCGTATATTAGGAATTCTTCTTTGATTTTACACACGCTTTTGAAGTTTCATCCATAATTTACAAACCAATTAACCTGAGAATTTTGTTAAGGTAATACAACAATATGCAATTTCTAGTGAAAAATCCATAGGCAATTGGCTTTAGTCTTCTCTGGCATGTGCTACAATTTCACATTTTGTTGAGCTGTTTCTTTTCAATCAGTGGCATTCCATCAGCTCAGTGCAGCGGTGAACGTTGTTGAATGGAGCAAGCTTACTTCTCCTGGTTTTACTCTTATTACTCGAAAAGACTCCAGAAGGGGGAACCCATTACTTGACCCTCTTATGTCACTGGGCATTTTGGATCAAATGTTCTTAGGCCTTCAGACAACATGATTAGATATACAGTAACACGAGTGGAATCATTTTTCAATTTCATTTAGAATCTTTATATAGAGAGTGGCATCTACACGAACGATGTTTGATGCTTTATATATATATATATATATATATATATATATATATATATATATATATATATATATATATATATATATTATTCTTCTTCGTTTTCACGTGCTTTTTCCATTTTTATATGGGGTAAGCACGATGCCTTCTTTTTGAAGGACTTTGGTTTGGCGTTGGGGTAGGCCGTAGCCTCGATCGGCTGCTCTGCCTGACATCACTTAGACCCCGGTAGCGAATGTGTACATGTATCGTACCAAATACCCAGCTCCCTTTCTCCCAGCAGCGAGGAGAACTGAGCGGTTAGGTCGACAGTTCGGGACGTGTGAGGTGTCTGTTATGTTTTTAGAAGATGTTGGAGTGGCTTTGTTTATGCGTGTATTAGTCTGTAACATATAAATTTCTGACTCACATCAGGATCGAACCCAAGTCTTTCAATTGAAAGGCAAGGGCGCTGCCCACTAGGCCATACAAGTCATAAAAGAAGTTGGAACCTGAGGGCCACTGCTCCCAAGGAATTACCTGGGCAAGCTAACTGCTTGCATACCAGCGTGTTTTGCCCAACTTCCCGACTCAGCAATGACCCAATTGACCGCATTTCATTCGAATTATCCCTTCTGAGTGAATAAGATAGAAATAATCAGCGCCCTTGCCTTTCAATTGAAAGACCTGGGTTCGATCCTGATGTGAGTCAGAAATTTATTTCTTTTCCACACGTGATTGTGTGTTGATTATTTCTTTATATATATATATATATATATATATATATATATATATATATATATATATATATATATATATATATATATATATATATATATATATATATATATATACTATATATATATATATATATATATATATATATATATATATATATATATATATGTATGTATATATATATATATATATATATATATATATATATATATATATATATATATATATATATATATACTATATAAATATATATATATCAGAGTTTGTTACATCATGACTTTGAAAACAGGTCCCTGTCATAACCCTCTAGACCAAATAATCAGGTGACCACGGAGCCCTTTCCTTTCAGACTTCAAGAAAATTTGATGAAAATCGAGATGAATGATAATAACACCAGGTAGAAGAAATGATTACCGCCGTCTCTGTTACTTCGCACAATGATGAAAAAAGACAATTCTCTCAAAATAAAACTGCTTCTAAATAAACGAGAGAATAGCACAAGTGCAATAATAGCAGTGGCAACTGCACTGAGATGTATAACATCGATGAATAAGATATACTTTTTTCATGAACAAACTCTCCGAAAATTCTAATCCTCTACAAATGTCTTGAGAGACAGACCCAAGAAGCACGGACATTTATCTGTACTTGTGTTAGGAGCACTGATTAATAGCAATGCAGAGAGTGTCCTTTGTTAAAAGAATGTTAGAGAGAGAGAGAGAGAGAGAGAGAGAGAGAGGATTTTTAAACCAGAAGCTAACTGGACTGACAGCCTAGTGGTCTGGGGCAACAAGGCAGACGGATATGAGTGGTGCAGATTTTGTCAACTGCTCAAAGGAGGAACACTTGACAAAACGCTAATTGTATCATTTATATTAGTAAGGCTTTCTTACGGTAAAGACACCTACAGACGAGGTCGAGGAGGGGTCATTAATGGTAAGAGGATCTTGAAACAGAAAGGGTCTACTGAAACGGTAGAGGAGAGGTCGCTTATTTACAGAAAAGGTCAGGAGAGGTCGGTCACGGTTAAGGAAAATTACGACAAAGAGATGATCTACAGAAGAGGTCAAGGAGGGGCCATTGCCGATATACGAAAGAGGTCAAGCAGGGGTGACTGACGATATAGGTCACCTTGTAACAGAGAAGTGATCTGCGAAAGTGCTCTCAGAGAGGTCATGGACGGTCAATTCCACCTCGTAGGCGAACGTTAGTCTAAAGAAGAGCCAAGGGTGTAGTCGTTAGTCGGATGCCTTTCCCTGGTCTAGCATGACCAAGCAGTGAACAAAAATAAAACTGACGCTACATTCACGAGAAAATTTCTCAGCAGCTACAGAAAACACTAATATCGTTTTGATGATGTTGGTGAGGGAGAATGGCTTGAGAAATGCGCACTAGTAACTTGAGCATCGCAACCTCTTCCTGAAAAGCTCGAAGTAAATGAGGAAATGACAAAACCGAAGAACTTGATAAAGGAAAAGAGGAATGAATGGTTGGAACAGCCGGGGAGTAACAGATCTCGCGAAATTTACGGGAATCTTGTCTAGATGTGCTGTCTTGAGAGGGTAACTTGTCACTGAGTGAGAACCGTAGAATTGTGTGCCTGGAAGTAGAGGTAAAAATAACGAAGGCTAAATTAGAAGCATAAATATGAATAGAAGCTTTGATAAGGAAAAGGGATGATGATAAACAAGACAAAAAGAATAAGGAGATATCAGAGTAATTATTAACCATTAGAAGTCTGCGAGCAGACGTTTCAAGAGTTGAACGAAAAGATACAAAAATTAGTTTACAAAGACAAGACCTAGGCATAATGGACACGTCTGGCTAAGAAAGCAACATGTCAGATTTTGGCAAATAGTTTGATAAAGACAACAGGACATATCATAAACATGACAACCATCGTTAGGTTATATAACAGCCAGTTTAACAACTCGGGAAAAAAAAGTATACCTTAGTTTAACCAGACCACTGAGCTGATTAATAGCTCTCCTAGGGCTGGCCCGAAGGATTAGACTTATTTTACGTGGCTAAGAACCAACTGGCCGGCCGGAGAATCGAACGCGGGCTTAGGAGAGTGCTAGGCGAGTACGGTATCGACCTACCCAGTGAAGAACTTTAACAACTCGGAAACTGGCGAGGAACATGAGACGTAAAGTACTGACTTAACGACCAATACATCATCCCTAATGCTAGTACATAGGTGATCGTTCACTAAGCACTTTACCTCCCAGTTATATAGGCTGGAGGTCATTCAGATTTCTGAAACTTTTGGTCTTCTAATAAAACCAAAATGTCAAATAAGAGCATTCAGTGAAAAAAATGAAACAAGGCAGATCCGCCCCGTCAGAAAAGAAAAGAGGAGTGAGATGAAGGACCAGCTAATGACGTGGATGCTCCTCAATTGTGGAAGTTGGTTCGCTGAGTCTCGATTTCATCCTCAAATTTGTTTCGTGGAGTTTTACCTCAAAGTTTGCCCGTCACTCCGTTCGTCATTATCAGACAGCTTGTATATGCATACCACGCCTCATATATGTATGCAAAAATGCTTTACACGCACTTACACATGCACGCACATGCATGCAAAAACATACATACACACACACACATACACAAGGCGGATCTGCCTTGCCTAATTTTTTCACTGAATGCTCTTATTTGACATTTTGGCTTTATTAGAAGACCAAAGTTTCAGAAATCTGAATGACCTTCAGCCTATATAACTGGTAATGTGTATATATACATATATATATATATATATATATATATATATATATATATATATATATATATATATATATATATATATATATATGGGGCATTCGTAACATACCAACGCTGCCGTATTCAGCGATTGTGCAGAAGTGTCTTCAGTGTTTATTCAGCGCCTAGAGAGAGTTCAGTCACTTTTGAGATTCAGCGTCGTTCGTCCGGTTGGAAGCCGCGGAGATTCCTTCCACGCATCATGAGGACGAAGCAACACCAGCAACTGATCGACCAGTGACCCGAACATGGGTCAGAGGGCGCTTCGATACAGCGTCACGTGTCAGTGATGGAAATTTCCATCATTATGACATGGAACTTTTTAGTCTGGTTATAATCGGATTCGTGGGTGTGTAAAACGGAAATATACGTGCATACGTTCGTTAAAAAATCGCTAGGGTGCGAAGGCTCTGTAAGAAATGAAAGTGCCTCGGCGTGTTTTGGAACACTACAGAATTGAAATTCCCTCTGTGGAATGTAAGTGTTGAACTTTAAATTTACTAACAAGTGTTTTGGCGTGTTTATAAACTGGGGTCTAATAGAGATGGTTCCGTTCTTTCCCAGGAATGTTTCAATGGACCCAGGATTAATTAGGGGGATCAGCTCCTGGATAAGAGAGCATTTAAAATGGCCGATGGGAGAAGTGGTCGTTTATGACAGAACAGACTTTGAAAGTGGTGTGTTACAGACTTAAGTGTTAATGGGGTTTCTGGAGACCTGGTGGGGGGACGGGAACTAATTCCCCCATATCATATGTCACACAATTATTTACTTTGTTTCGGGGAATACTCAATGAGTTTAATATTCATCTTCCATAGTTTTCATTTTGCATGATTTGTTAACAAGCTTACTTAATAAACTCTGTTTTTGTAGTTTAGGATTTGATTTACACACCATAGATAGAATAGGTAAAAGAGAGAGAGAGAGAAGAGAGAGAAAGAAAAGGGAACTTCTCGGCTACCAGCGACAAGATACCAACTAAATTCAGGTAAGGTTTAAGGCCCTTTGTCATGGTTCGACAAGGCCCCTTTAATCACACACACCCACACACACACACACACACACACACACACACACACACACATATATATGTATATATATATATATATATATATATATATATATATATATATATATATATATATATATATATATATATACATATATTATATGTGTGTGTGTGTATATATATATATATATATATATATATATATATATATATATATATATATATATATATATATATATATATATATATATATATATATATATATATTATATATATATATATATATATATATATATATATATATATATATATATATATATATATATACATATATGTTGTCACAAATATATATGCTGCTCTCGTCTCTCCATTCTTTTAATATAATGTCAATTTCCCTTAGAGGTAGGATAGCCAGATTAGGGGTATAGCAGGAACCCACCTACAAATTGGTAGTGAACATCGTTTGTAAGGCAAAGGGCCGCGTAGGTAGGGGGATTAAATTAGTCACGAGGGTAGTAGACATTAGACATCACTTAAGAGACTCTTGTCCCAAGAACTACATTCCTGTGATCTCCTTTTTGCTGGTATCAATCGTCTCCTTCAGGTATGTCGGCAATCCTTCCCTAATCTCTTGCTCCTTCTGGGTCCTGAAGGCCCATAAGGCAGTACAAAGCTGGTGAAGGCGAGTCAGAGAGAGCAATCCCAACAATCTCTGCTCAGCACTCACAGAAGTAACACCTTTACCTCCTGTGTCCACTCTCTGGCCATAGGCTTTTGTTCTGGCAAAGCCACATGCACTAAGGTCACAAGCGACCTGGGCTGCAAGTCGCCCCCTTAGTTGTCAAAGGAAGGTATATTGGACCACGGTCCATTGTAGTTGTGCACACTGCAATGTTGGATTGCCTGGTAAGTCTGAAATTTGGCAATTAAGTGCCAGTTGCTGTTTCTCTCACTGAATCTCTCATTTCCTTTTCCAAGATTTCATCTCCCAGCATCAAATCCCTTATTAAGTATAGCATGTGCATTCCCCAAGTAAATTAAGTTTATTAATAACATACTCCCTTGCTCATTGATATAGAGTACATCATCCCTCCATGGTGACAGATTATTGCAAGCTAGAGAATCTTTTATGTACGTGTTCTTATCTGGGAATCTGTTTGTGAGAGACGTGTCATCTGTTTCCACCTCGCAATCTTGTCAGCCATCTTGCTTGGAAGAATTTCTGCCCTATTGTGGCAGGCTATTCAACATGCTGCATTCCATGAAATTTAGTAATTTGCAAAGGAGTCCCTAGAAGAGACCCAGAGTCCGTTGGGTTTTCCATCGGAACAGTAATGTACTTTTTGAAAACAGAATCAGTGTGTGAAGTGCTGTAAATTCTACCAGTATTTTCTTTATTGAGAGCTAAATCAGTATTCTTTAATTAAATTTGCTTATGTTGTGTGAGTGAAGTAATATTTTTGTACTGATTAATCTTTCAATTGGCAACCTACCAGTATAACTACAGTATATGTAATTTTCGTATATCTCATGTATTAATAGGTAATTACGTATGTCCAGGGTGAGTGCAAGTCTAGGGTTATCCTAATCATTAATTAATTAAAGTAATTAATCGTGGACAAACGTATATTTATTGTAACGAACCCATATTTCTGTGGGGCCATCAGGTTCTTTAAAATAGATCTTAAGCATTGGGGACTAGGAGAGGTCTGAAGGACTGTGACAATCTCAAGGAGAAGAGTGCCAAAGAAAATATTCAAATTACCTTAAAAATTAATTTGTTATGATTACAATATTACAGATATATACACCTGAGCCCAGATTTCAGACAGCACAGCAAAACAAAAATAATCAACAATAACTTTAAACAGCACAATCATGGCTCGATAGTCCTTAAATAAAAAAAATCAAAGCAGCAGTAAAACAGTCAATAATAATAGACATACATAACATACACAATAATAACATGAGCCACACTTGCTTCATCAATAATAACAATCATAAATAATCAGGAGTCACACTCATTCCAACACAACAATAACCTCGTCATATATTAATGACAACCATAACAATTATACATTAATGACCATAATAATAACCTTGTCATATATTAATGACAACCATAAGAATTGCAAAAGATCCCATCTTGAGATGCACGGAGAGAGAGAGAGAGAGACACTTTAAGAACCACGAGGACAACTATCGAACACTTCCATGCCGCCCACAGTTTCTCAGCTGCCACAGAAGAACACCCTCTTTGGAAAAACTGGGGACTACACACGAGTTTCCCACTCCTCTTTGGGAACAAAATCCTCAGGAGCCACTCCTCTTCAGGAACAAAATCCTCAGGAGCCACTCCTCTTCGAGAACAAAATCCTCAGGAGCCACTCCTCTTCGAGAACAAAATCCTCAAGAGCCACTCCTCTTCAGGAACAAAATCCTCAGGAGCCACTCCTCTTCGAGAACAAAATCCTCAAAGCCACTCCTCTTCAGGAACAAAATCCTCAGGAGCCACTCCTCTTCGAGAACAAAATCCTCAGGAGCCACTCCTCTTCGAGAACAAAATCCTCAAGAGCCACTCCTCTTCAGGAACAAAATCCTCAGGAGC
Organism: Macrobrachium rosenbergii; assembly: GCF_040412425.1. Classification (NCBI taxonomy): domain Eukaryota; kingdom Metazoa; phylum Arthropoda; class Malacostraca; order Decapoda; family Palaemonidae; genus Macrobrachium; species Macrobrachium rosenbergii. Next base: position 2,376,135 of record NC_089776.1, read on the forward strand.
CACTCCTCTTCGAGAACAAAATCCTCAGGAGCCACTCCTCTTCAGGAACAAAATCCTCAGGAGCCACTCCTCTTCAGGAACAAAATCCTCCGGAGCCACTCCTCTTCAAGAACAAAATCCTCAAGAGCCACCATTGCACACTTCCATGCTGATACCATCTCCTCGGGAACTAGGTCAAGGTCGTCGTCCTGCTGTCCACAGAAAACCATCGCCAGCTGCTTCCATCATTGGCGGACATCCTCTGCTACTGCTGCCATCACCAACCACAAGGTGATACTTGAAATCCATCGCTGCTGTGTTCTCCTCTGAGAACTAGACGGTGTACTGCCTGAAATCTGGCCCCTTCTGAAAAAACGGAGAGACGAACGACACCTCGCCTCCCTACACAAAATACCCAAGAGCAGATAAATAATTAAAACAAGGTACTTTAAAAACAAAACAAATCATCAGAAACCTGACAATATATATATATATATATATATATATATATATATATATATATATATATATATATGATTTATTCTATTTCTATATCTATTTCTATATCTATGATCTTCTTTAGTTCAGAAATAAACTAATAGCAATTTCAGAGCTTTCCATAGGAATCTTTTTCATATTTCACTTCCCCATCATTGGTTGTTCGGTATTATATTCCTTCATTTCTATTTTGATCAAAAGCATTTTTTTCTATATCTGACTTTTATTTCTTTTTCCGTTAGACTATATGTTTCGGTTGTTGGCCCGAGTCTAAAGGCCCACAATAGACCTCTAATTCACTGAACGCCTCGATTAGTGCAGCAGATTGCTGTAAAAATCGTTCAGATAGTGAACCAAGCATGAAATTTGGCACAAACATTCCTAAGACTACGCTCTCTTAGAAAAGGGCGCTGGCCACCTGAAAATCCAAGATGGCGGCTATTTTTCAAAATGGCCGCCATCTATGTTGAGATTCACTGGTTTGGGAGCATCTATTGGATGGAATATGCCAGTTTTTTTTTTTTTTTTTTAAACCTCGACTTTTAGGTTATAAAAATGTTCCATACACACATTTTATTGAAAACCCTTACTAAATGAATTGTAACCAAGATGGCGTACAAAATGGTTGCCATAAAAGTTTTTTTCTATCCACAGCGCTAGCAGACATAGAGACCAACTGTTTTTATTTAATGGTATATTCATGTGATCAGACAGTTTAACTAATATGCTATTTTCAACTGAAATAGTAATGGTATGGTCACATACAACATTGTGTGTCTAAGACTGTAACCATAAAAAGAAAAGAAGAGAAATACGGACTAAACGCAACCAATCTATGTATAGGTCTCTCAACCTACACCTTTGAAAAATTCGAGGATAAGAAGGTAGGCATAGCATGACACGTTGGATGCTCAAGCTAGATTATCTACTGAAGAGAGGGCAATATTTATCTAGACTTCACATTTGCAAGTGCACAGAGCTGTGCAGGAAGACCCAGCTTGTAGCACTTGCACCTTTCCCGACAGCCTGCTTTGCATCCACATTTGGTAAGCTGTTGGCAACTCTTGGCTAAGGGCGAGTTGGTTGTCCAGAGGACTTGCCATGCTTCACCAGACTTTTGCCATCCCCACTCAGCAGGGTTCTCTGGCTGTGGCTGACACTGGGTGGCCTGCCCCCACACACAACCAGCCTGGTACGCAGCACGCTTGGTGTGTTGGAGGAGAGCTCCCCTGGTTGGTGGAATGGCCTCATATGCCCTTTGTTTTCTGGCAAACATATCAAGTCTAGCCTCATCCACAGTGCCAGCAGTGCTGGATCTTTCATACATAAGTATGACAAACCTCTCCAGGACCTTCAGGTCACTCTCTTCCACTCTGAGAGGGTAGTGACTCAGTTTGGAGAACACAGTGGAGGCCTCTGGAAAGATGTTCCATGTCTGCCAGGCGGTCTTCTTGCCCAAGATATCTGTGGGTGGCTTTGGTATTGCAGTGTTTGGTGGCACAGGGTTCTTTGTTTGAAAGGAAGCTGGTGAGATGTTTGTGAATGTGTCCGGCAATTCAGGCACCTGACCTCACTTTCTCAGGTGCAAACTTTAGTTGCTGTCTTTCCTGTCCAGTGTTCTCCTTGGTGGGGTGCTGAAATATGGAGATGCTAGTTCCATGGAAGGAGGTAGTGGCAGTAGTTGCAGATGGGTGGTGGTCGATGTTGTCCATCACTGCAGTGGTGAACAACCCTTTTCGCAGTACTGGGGACAGACCACACCCTCCTCCACATATTTGCTAACTGTGGCATCTCCTAACTGTGCAGAGACCTCCAGTACTCTGTCATAAGAGATACTGAGGCCATACTGATGTAGCATTTCAACCAGGTTTCTCTTCCTGGTTTTGGCATAGACTGAGAGTCCCATGTAGACTGGGAATGGTGTTTCTCTGTCTTTGGAGTGTCTATGAGTTGTTGCTCCCTCTTTGTATCGGGGAGTAGCAGTTGAACTGCATGAGCTGTGCAATGGCCTGGTCTGACTTTGATGCTCCAAATCGTAACTGTGACTTGATGTCAGCCCCATGCTCAACCATCCCTACAAACTGGAGCAGGAGAGGAGGCACAGAATTTCGTACAAGCCTCAGAAAATGTGCCATCAAACCGTGACTGATGATCAAGTATAGACTTTCTGAGAATATTTGCTGCTTTAGCAATGATAACTGCCTCTGAAAGATCAGATGATTGAGCAAGTGCTTTTCCCACATCCTTTTGAAATGCAAGTAATACATCTCTGCCAGATTTATGAGCCTCAAGTTCTGGAATTTCTGCCAGAAGTTTGTCTTTGAGTCTCGTGGAATTTACACTTGGTGACTCTACACCTAATTGTTCCAGACGTTGTTGGTAGAGGTGGCAAATATCTGCCAGCCGAAATGTGACTGGATCATCTGAACAAAGGTTGTTTTCAACAATGTATGTCATCAGTTCTGACAGAACTAGTGGATACACATCTGATTCTGACTCAGTGCTACCTTGGTCTTTCTCAAGGCTCCTCAGGTAGGACCTTTTTCTGTTGTAGAGGGCACAAAGACAGGCATGGTGATACTTAAACTCCTGTGCAATGACATCCCCACCAGTCAACTTAGCAAGGAGCTTGCCATCACTAAGTATCTCTGCACATTCACGCAATTTCAAGTCAAGGCCCTTAGTACTAGCCTGTCTGAGATCAGATGCAGGTGCCACTTTCACAGAAAATGCAAACTTCATTGTCATGACTGGTTCGGCGCAGTTTTGCACAACTAGTCTCAGTGTTGCTGGTCTGGTCATTGGATTGTCGCTTTCTTGCACGGTCCAGTTTAGTGTTGTTAAACAACAAGCGACAGTTCACATGGTATTTTGCTGCATTTTTCCTGAGAGTGGCCTCTATGCCATCACCTTCATCCAGCCTTGCTGGATCCATTATCAGTGGCATTTCATTAATTTCACTGAACATGGGAATGTTCCTTGCCAGCATTGTGTACCCATCATGGTCTAGGACATGATGACTTGGAGGTGATGTCAAGTGCTCACCTCTTTTGTCCTTCTGACAAAGACAACACAAACTCAGTTTGTTTTTCTACTGCTCAATATTGGATTGGCATCACATTCTGCCATGATTTCACTTTTGATTAAGGCCGAGGGTTATCCTTTTACCACCTTAAACAAAGCACACATTCCTGTATGGGATTCAACTAGGTTCGGTCTCCTACACCTGGCCCGATCATTCATCCAGTGCCATTTAAGTCCCGTGTGATCTGTACACCATCCGGGTAAGTACATGAACCATCATGTACAGCCCCATACCCTTGGCTCGGCTCTCCGCGCTGGCACATCCTGTCTATTCAGGTGCGGCTATCTAACTATAGCTGGTCTGGGGCTGTTAGAAAGCATTTGGGACACTAAACTAAACTATACTACAACTACTAGTCTAAGACTACAGGATTAGTAAAGCTGGATTAGCTGGCACTGAACCCCATGCTGAGTTACACAGCAGTGATGTCACCAGTGTGCCCTGGTTGTGTGCAGACATACACTCTTTTACATTTATTAATTTTCCTTCAAAATTGATGAGTTATTCGAAAGTGATGGCCTCATTAGGATCTAAAACCACAGAAACCAAGATCCATGCTTAAAACGATAATTGTTGAACGGGCATTATTTCTCATTATAATTATTGTTTCTACCTTTTCTTGGCAGCCATATAGCCCCCATATTTAAAGGTAAACTGTACTGGAAGCTACAGAAACATAATATTCACAAGAAATAGTATGGAAGAGCTTTACCATATTGCTAGAAGCAAATACATGCCATTCTAGTGAAAAAATTAGCCAAAATCTGTCGATACTGGCCGCCATCTTGGAATTTGGCCGCCATATTAAATTTTTGCGTGGCCAGCGCCCTTTTCTGATAGAGGGAACTTTAAAGAGCACTTGTGCAAAATTTCATGCTTGTTTCACTATCTGAACGATTCTTATGAAATATGCAATTATCTGCTGCACTAGATGTCCCTCAGGGACCGGTATCGTGTAATTTAACATTCTGGCGTGAGGCCTGTTTCATATACATCACCCAGTCACCTTTACCATGCATTCGAGATGTCACAGTTCTTGACAGTCTTGCAATGACAGTACTAAGGGAAGAAGTTTACTTCCTTATTTCAAAAATGGGTTGTTTGTTCACCTGGAAGTCACAATGGCCTAACCTTTGTGTGTGTATGTGTGTGCGTGAATAGCTCTAAACCAGTCAACAGACACTTGATATAGCCCTTTTTCTAGTTAATCCAATCTTCCCACTCCCTCCTATTGCCTAAGATAAACGGGAGACACCTGCTGACACAATAACAAGACAACACTTCACGAAACAACAAACATTCTACAGATTTCCGACGGAAAAACTGATCATATTTTCGAGAAGCTTTGTCATTTGTCGACCCAGAAATGTGCGGCTTCGGAACGAGCGCAGTCCACATCGGATAACGAAATGCCCTCGTAAAGAAGAACCTAATTTCTATCATTCACAGTGAATGGGCAAATGTGCTCGGTATTGCAAAATTGGATTCGGTCATGTCAATACGTAGCCGATATACACGGCAGCGGGAAATAGAGCGAATACTTTGTTTGGGAGGGAGTGTCATTAAATTTTTGTTAATCACCAAAAACTAGATAAATAAATATTTGTTTACTAGATTATACCGGGTCACGTGTTCATGTGTATAATAAATGTCCTTCTGTTGAAACTGATTCAGCATTCAGTAACAGCGGTAGTTACTTTATAAGCGCAAGTGTCTAATCATTCATTGCCTACATTACGTTTGGTCCTTAGAAACCTTGATGTAGACTGTGGAAAGACTGAAAATTATTTTAATTTGAATATTGTATAATCCAACTACACATAAAACTAAGAGCGTGAGTTATCAATTTCTTTATATTGCAATCTTATTCAAAATCTGTTTTACGAGGAGTTATTGTTCTGTCATGAAGTTATGGCTAGGAAAAATAGTGTAGACACCATCAGCATTCAAATATCATGGTCTCATGTGGAGTGGTGTGAGTGTAAGGAGGAGGAAGGTGATGGGCAGGGGGCGGGGTTTTGGGGGGATGATCCTCGGGTTTGGCGTCTTCATCCATTATTTACAGTCAACTCAGGAACTAAGGTTAGAAAAGGTGGCACCCTCAGGGATTATCCAACAAAGAAACCCTAAAAATATATGAATAATAATGATAATAGTAACAAATATCTCTCAACAAGAAGAAGAAGAAGAAGAAGAAGAAGAAGAAGAAGAAGAAGAAGAAGAAGAAGAAGAAGAAGAAGAACTGGACCATCAAGAAAGTATGATGGAATGAAACCTGAAAGTTGACAGCAATACAAGACGGTTTGATTGAAATGAGCTTCAAATGGTGTTTCTCTATGGAAATGCAATGGATATGACTACGAATGATGCACAGATCATAGGATTATTTTAAAAAATGACCAAAATCCGTCTGCGTAATACGTTTGGGAGAATGAAATTTGAAAGGGGTATTTTTCTCGTAGGGGTAGCTATGATATGGTTTGACTGTATGAGGAGAATGGGAGGAGATGGTTAGCTAAATTTGGTGCATCATTCTGAAGTCTAGTGAAAGCAAGGCCCAAAGGGCAGAGGTAAAGAAGGCCTAAGAAGCGTAAGGCTGCTTGTGATGGAGAGATGTTATGGGACGAAGCCCAATAGAAAGGAGAATGGTGCAATACATATGAAGGGGATCGACGTTGTTCTCATAATACTGTTACTTTAGGTCTGATAAGATTTAGGAAAGTATTTTTAACAGCCAGAAGATGTAGGTAATTATATTATCTTATTATTCAAAGCACATTATTTCTCAAAAATATTTCTGTACAGAATCTGAAGATGAAACAAGGAGAGGTTAATGCACTCAAATGCTACCTAGGTGTAGAAGTCCCATCCTTAGCAACTGAAGAATGTTGTCATGAAAAAGAGACAAATATTACACTTGCGATATTGACGCTACAAAGGGTAACGAAAGACAGTTCATGTTTCCTTACTCCAAATGTGACACTGCTGTGTTTCTAGATAAAAAAAAAAATAAATATAACAAAATTTAACAGACCAGTAAAAATCAGAACTCCGTGTATCTGAAGACTGACGAAACTGTTTGCAAGAGGACCTCATGATTGGGGACATTCAACGTTAAGAGAAATTTCGAATTCTTCCGTGTTGAGTTTGATGACGTTCCACTGTTGCGTTTGATCGTCTCAGGAAGGCATTTCAATGAGGGTCTTGCTCCACGTGGAGAATAGTTTTGGGTATTAGATTCATCTATCTATTTAATTACCTCTTTGCCACACACACACACACACACACACACACACACATATATATATATATATATATATATATATATATATATATATATATATATATATATATATATATATATATGTGTGTGTGTGTGTATATATATATATATACATACATGTGTGTATGTATATTATATGTAAGGGTCAATATAAAATTTATAATTCTTCGAGAAGGCTAGGGTGAGAATAAGTAATGACTGACCCAGTATTTTCTCCTTCACTCTCTCATAATTCTTTTTGTGGGAATATGTTGTCAATTCATCAGAATTCTAAGATCCTTGGGAATATTCCTTGTAAGTTTTTTTTTTTTATCATCCAATTAGGGACTTCAACCATTTGACTTTTGAACTGACAGCTACTCTTGAGGGCAGTACTTGACAGATTCTAGTTGCTACAATTATTCCAGTCATTTGTGTGACTGGAGATACGAGAATTTTGGTATCAGTGTCTGACTGAACATTTTTGCTGCAGGATTCTCTGTGAATCATCCTGTAAACCGTATATAAGGCAGGGGATTCTATGTACTTTGATGTCTCTCTCTGGGTTTTTGTTGAGCATTAACTCTAGTTTTATCAATAGTACTGGGATGGAAGAACATAAAAGGTTCGGCACACGTACTAGGGTAATGTTTCTGTCCGAGAGGGTAATTTCGTTTTATGGCTAACTGTCTCTTTAGGCTGGACTTGTGGATTTGGTTCTTTTTGTAGGACGCTTTCCCAGTCACGTGAACGTTGTTTACAAATCAGCTCAAATTCTTGATCTAAATATTCTGGAGAGTAAGGGTGCCAAGGAATAATTTTTTTTATCATATGAAATAAGGCTGCCTAAGGGCTGGAGGCCTTCTGGAAATGGCCCATATGTTCCATTTCTTTGAAATTCCTTTCCATTGCGAGTGGTTTTTCTGGGGCTCTTGGCACGATTTTGCATAGACTGATGTGCCTGTTGTCTTGATGGTATATGCCATGCTCTGCTCGGATCCAAGGTGTTTGTTTTAATTTGTCCCTGAACACCTACGCGAGGGAATGGGATTCCATGGGACCTACTAAAGAGACGGATGGCTGCACGAGGCCAGTGATGAGTGGTGCTGTCTGGAAGAAGGCCATATCATGAAGGTGGTAATGACCGATGCTCACCAGCTAGCTAAAATGCCTGGTTGTTTCTGTGGTTGCAGGTCTTGGCCACTTTCCTGTATTTGTAGTGGTATACACAGATGACAGGTGGGAAGGGACCTCCTTTTATTGCAGCTTCTGCTCAGCATTGGCTTGGGTCTCGTTGTTTTAGTCCAGTCAACCACGGGTTTGAGGATGGAGATGCTGGTATTTTCATGGCCTTGGAGGCCTCTAGAAACTCATATCCCTTTTTCAGGAGTTCTGCCATCTCTATGCTCTCTGCATTATGGGGGGCAGCACAGAAATCGGTTAGAAGGTTGTGGACCCATTTCCCCTTTGCCAGATTGCCTTCTTGTGTTCTCTATCAGTGTCAAAGTACAGGTGTATTAACAGAGACTCAAGTTCATCTCAGAATCTCTTTTCTCTTGCGTTTAACAGGTTGAGAGCCTGTCAGGCATGGCCTGATCTAGTGGAGGTAGGTATAACTTTGTTCTACAGAATGAGTACAGTTCCTTCATCTCATACAAGGACCTGTGCTAGTTCCTGGTACAGTCTTTATAGAGACCCCTCTTCCCCTGAGCACCAAGAACACGTGTGATCTGGGGGAGGATGGCACCTGAAATTGACCTGAGGACATTGCCTTCTTTGTTGAACTTGTGAAGTGGCGAGGTGGAACTGTATATTTGCTTTACAAGTTCTTACAGATAGTTCAGTTGTCAAGCAAGGAGGCAGACGGAGGTTGATAGCATATGTGTTTGGTAATTCACCTGTAAAGTTCCTGTAGACTTTTTTCCTTGTGAGGTTATCTTTATAGTGGTAGGCATTGCTGTATTAAGTCTGTTAGTCACAAGAAATCTGCTGGATCTAATGTACTTGTGGGAACAATCTCGGGAGAACTCTAAGCAAGAACTTTAGTAGTGTATTTAGTGAGTTAGTGGCCTTTTGTATCAGTAAACATGGGTCTATATTGAGTGCTTTAATCATCCGAGTTTGATGCAAAAAACCATGCATGGTCTACTAAGGAGGACCATGAGTTCTCAAGGGAAAGCAACCTAGATTTTAAGTACCATTTTCAGTCCATTAGTGGTTTTTTGTAGTAGTAGGCATAGCCATAATGAGGCTGTTAATCATTACGGCTTGATGCAAAAGCCATGTTGGTCTACCTGGCCTCTCTGTGAGGTTACTGGTTAAAGGTGCCTAGGATTCTGGAGATAACTAACTTTATTCCCGGGATATGACCCTTTTTTATTTGGCTTGCAGACTGAAATGTGGTGTCAGGTAACTGAACACTTACAGTATACTGTCAGGTAACATGAGTGACATGAGCACTTTTGCATCAATTGCTGAGCCTGATGCCTAAACCTAAGTACAGTGATTAAGCTTCAATCTTTATAATAATCTATGTTTTTTGCTCACAATATTGATGTGTGTTATACACAGATCTTCAAAATACACTTAGTCGTCCACCTCTCCATTAATCCTGAAGATGTGATTGTTTCCCCAATCTCTACTTAAGAAGCGCCTGCTTTACCAACTTCTTTCTAAGCTCTCCCTTTCTTTTTAAGAGCTTCTCTAGTAACGTTCGTTTCTTCAGTGTGATCAGCATGTTAAATCCAATAAATTAAAAGTAGTAATGACAAATTTTATTTTGTAAGATACTGAGCAGCTAGCATCTCCTTAATAGGTCTTTACTGAATTAAGAAAATACTTCAGTTACAAACATTTTTTATCTTACTGTATGTCTGCAAAATATGAAACAGTTATGCAACATATGTCAGAATGATATAGGAAAGTAATAACTGGGTTATGCTTGTAATTAACAATGGGATTTTGGTGTTGGTACAGAAGATGAAATAGAATGATTCTAGCAGGTCATATACTGGGATACCTGTTTGTGTGGAGGCACCCAGCTTGCTCTTTCCATGCCAAGACAGCATCAGCAACCTGGGTAGCCACATCCTCGCCTCAGATGACTGTGCATGCAAGAAACATACCAGGATGTTGATTGATTGATTAATTGTGGGTTATCTGGCGTTACAACTACCAGGGTTACTGACGCTGAATACTAAATGTGATCTTTTCACTTTTATAGTATGTTATAAAAATTAAAAATTAAATTCTGCTATACAGAACTACATATAAATTTGATTAAAAAGAAAAAACAAAAAAGAAAACTAAAATAAATAAATAAATATATAAAATTCTGCTAAAAAGAACTATTAATAAATCTGATCCGATAAAGACAGTATAGGCTAACTTAAGAAAAAAATATATATATACTAAGACAGTACATCTGCCAAATATATTTGAGAAGACCAGCTTCTTTGATAAAAGAGATAACATTATTAATACATATACTTTCTCCCAACAGTTTTGCCATGCTATAATTACCACCTGCTTCACTGCTATATGATAAAAACGATTCATAAGTTCCATTAGACTGGGTAGCTGGACGATTATCTAATGCTGAGAGACTAAGGCATTAAAGATTACTCATTCTGGCTGGCATCAGGATTCACGCCCTACGCAAGAGGGAAGGAATGTAAGGGCAAGGAGACAAAAGAAGCCTGTGGTGGTACAAGACCAGCATGATATAACAACAAAAATCAAAGCTTCTTGTTGCTCCAGTAGAAAAATAGTGGTAAGAAAACCACTTTTTGCAAGGTGGCACTTTTTTGGTTCTGAAATTTTTCCTTGCCTGTGGGCCTGGAGCTTTAAGAAAGATTTAGGCATAACATCAGGCCTGGCCTAAATAGATAGTATGTTCTGATAGCACTAAGTATAAATCAGAGTATATTTCTAGCCAAGTTACAAAACATTTGTTTAAAATACCAAGCTACTGTATCTCTTAGTAGTGAAACAAACTGTGTGCGAAATAGTTCCTGAAGAAAGAACGAGTCAGTTCAACGGGTCATCAGAAATTTCGCCCAAAAGAAAATTTTGTATCGATTGTACCTTGGATGATCTGAAACCCAATCTCCCCAACTCACGTCTAGGAGAGAAAAACGTATCTCTGAAGGAACGAAATTTCAAAAAAGGTTTCCTACTGAAGTTAACTCTTATGACTCCTTTCTGATCATTCATAGCTCAAGTAAGAAGAGAAATAATGTAACCGCAGTTTCTTTCTTCAGCGTTGCTTTTTGTATCTGGAAAGCGCTTTACACATACACATAAACACACACACACATATATATATATATATATATATATATATATATATATATATATATATATATATATATATATATATATATATATGTCTTTATTTATATATTCATCACGTTCCATACTTTCGTGATTCAGTTATATATATATATAATATATATACATATATATATATATATATATATATATATATATATATATATATATATATATATATATATATATATAACTGAATCATGAAAATATGGCTTTTGTGATGAATATATAAATAAAGACAAAATCCACGAAGGAAAGAGAAACAATGTTTTCTTTCCTTCGAGGATTTTGTTTTTTATATATATATATATATATATATATATATATATATATATATATATATATGTATATATATGTATAAGTGTGTGTGTGTTTGTATGTGTGTTTGTATGTGTGTGCGAGGGAGGCATAAGAATGAGGCTCAACTTTTAACCGATTTAGTTTATTTATTTTGCCTCAGATTATCTGACATGATATAATCAGTGGTCATTCTTGACGGAATGGCTGGGGAAAAAAAGAGACCAGAAACGTGTGATAATGTTTCACCATTGTTCATGAAATCTGATTTCATTTTTAAAATCACGGGAAAACCTACAGTAAGTACTCGCATTGTTGTTGGCTACTCGGGAAAACCATTTTTTCCCGTTTATAAACGTATTTGAATTCAAGGACAGACGAACTTACGAAGGGTAAATTGGTCTTTTGTAATTCTTTTATTATGGTTTTGCTGCATACATAAGGGCCTTCCAAATCTCGTTAATATCTCCTCAATATTTTTTTAGGTCAGGTTTTAGGCAGCCATCATAGCGATCCCTCTAAATAAGTCTGTGACAGTCTGTGGATTGAAAGTAATCAGATAAATGAGAGACTATTCAAAATTCCCGTCTTGTAGTCTCCTGCCCCTTGATGAAAGGGCTGCCCGAATATTCCAGAACTACTGAAGGCGGATGTGAATGAAGGGGAGAGACCACCTTGAAGATGATGATCCCTCTGATCACCTAGATACCTGTCCTGTTCTAACAGAAAGTTAAGAGCAGAAATCGGAAGTGAATGAAGGAGAGACCCACCTTGAAGATGATGACGATCCCTCTGATCATCTAGATACCTGTCCTGTTCTAACAGAAAGTTAAGAGCAGAAATCGGAAGTGAATGAAGGGAGAGACCACCTTGAAGATGATGACGATCCCTCTGATCATCTAGATACCTGTCCTGTTCTAACAGAAAGTTAAGAGCAGAAATCGGAAGTGAATGAAGGGGAGAGACCACCTTGAAGATGATGACGATCCCTCTGATCATCTAGATACCTGTCCTGTTCTAACAGAAAGTTAAGAGCAGAAATCGGAAGTGAATGAAGGAGAGACCACCTTGAAGATGATGACGATCCCTCTGATCATCTAGATACCTGTCCTGTTCTAACAGAAAGTTAAGAGCAGAAATCGGAAGTGAATGAAGGGAGAGACCACCTTGAAGATGATGACGATCCCTCTGATCATCTAGATACCTGTCCTGTTCTAACAGAAAGTTAAGAGCAGAAATCGGAAGTGAATGAAGGGAGAGACCACCTTGAAGATGATGACGATCCCTCTGATCATCTAGATACCTGTCCTGTTCTAACAGAAAGTTAAGAGCAGAAATCGGAAGTGAATGAAGGAGAGACCACCTTGAAGATGATGACGATCCTCTGATCATCTAGATACCTGTCCTGTTCTAACAGAAAGTTAAGAGCAGAAATCGGAAGTGAATGAAGGGAGAGACCACCTTGAAGATGATGACGATCCCTCTGATCATCTAAATACCTGTCCTGTTCTAACAGAAAGTTAAGAGCAGAAATCGGAAGTGAATGAAGGAGAGACCACCTTGAAGATGATGACGATCCCTCTGATCATCTAGATACCTGTCCTGTTCTAACAGAAAGTTAAGAGCAGAAATCGGAAGTGAATGAAGGGAGAGACCACCTTGAAGATGATGACGATCCCTCTGATCATCTAGATACCTGTCCTGTTCTAACAGAAAGTTAAGAGCAGAAATCGGAAGTGAATGAAGGGAGAGACCACCTTGAAGATGATGACGACCCCTCTGATCATCTAGATACCTGTCCTGTTCTAACAGAAAGTTAAGAGCAGAAATCGGAAGTGAATGAAGGGAGAGACCACCTTGAAGATGATGACGATCCCTCTGATCATCTAGATACCTGTCCTGTTCTAACAGAAAGTTAAGAGCAGAAATCGGGAGTGAATGAAGGGAGAGACCACCTTGAAGATGATGACGATCCCTCTGATCATCTAGATACCTGTCCTGTTCTAACAGAAAGTTAAGAGCAGAAATCGGAAGTGAATGAAGGGAGAGACCACCTTGAAGATGATGACGATCCTCTGATCATCTAGATACCTGTCCTGTTCTAACAAAGTTAAGAGCAGAAATCGGAAGTGAATGAAGGGAGAGACCACCTTGAAGATGATGACGATCCCTCTGATCATCTAGATACCTGTCCTGTTCTAACAGAAAGTTAAGAGCAGAAATCGGAAGTGAATGAAGGAGAGACCACCTTGAAGATGATGACGATCCCTCTGATCATCTAGATACCTGTCCTGTTCTAACAGAAAGTTAAGAGCAGAAATCGGAAGTGAATGAAGGAGAGACCACCTTGAAGATGATGACGATCCCTCTGATCATCTAGATACCTGTCCTGTTCTAACAGAAAGTTAAGAGCAGAAATCGGAAGTGAATGAAGGAGAGGCCACCTTGAAGATGATGACGATCCCTCTGATCATCTAGATACCTGTCCTGTTCTAACAGAAAGTTAAGAGCAGAAATCGGAAGTGAATGAAGGGAGAGACCACCTTGAAGATGATGACGATCCCTCTGATCATCTAGATACCTGTCCTGTTCTAACAGGAAGTTAAGAGCAGAAATCGGAAGTGAATGAAGGAGAGACCACCTTGAAGATGATGACGATCCCTCTGATCATCTAGATACCTGTCCTGTTCTAACAGAAAGTTAAGAGCAGAAATCGGGAGTGAATGAAGGGAGAGACCACCTTGAAGATGATGACGATCCTCTGATCATCTAGATACCTGTCCTGTTCTAACAGAAAGTTAAGAGCAGAAATCGGAAGTGAATGAAGGAGAGACCACCTTGAAGATGATGACGATCCTCTGATCATCTAAATACCTGTCCTGTTCTAACAGAAAGTTAGAGAGCAGAAATCGGAAGTGAATGAAGGGAGAGACCACCTTGAAGATGATGACGATCCCTCTGATCATCTAGATACCTGTCCTGTTCTAACAGAAAGTTAAGAGCAGAAATCGGAAGTGAATGAAGGAGAGACCACCTTGAAGATGATGACGATCCCTCTGATCATCTAGATACCTGTCCTGTTCTAACAGAAAGTTAAGAGCAGAAATCGGAAGTGAATGAAGGGAGAGACCACCTTGAAGATGATGACGATCCCTCTGATCATCTAGATACCTGTCCTGTTCTAACAGAAAGTTAAGAGCAGAAATCGGAAGTGAATGAAGGGAGAGACCACCTTGAAGATGATGACGATCCCTCTGATGGGTGTTGCATCATCTAGATACCTGTTCTGTTCTAACAGAAAGTTAAGAGCAGAAATTCCGTAATTTATCAAAAAGGTTTAGCGCACGCACCACGAAATACAAGTAGCATAAATGAATGAATAAATAGAAAAAATATATTTTGTTGTGGTGAAGCTAAGGGATGCTGGAGAAATCCGTTGTGAGGAAAGACACTGGGGTACACAGTAAATCTTCTTGAACCGAATCATTTACCCATTCCAGTTGATACTCTCTTTCCTAACCAGAGGCCCTTGCAGGAAACGTAAGATGAGAAAAAATATGAATTCTATTCTTATATATATATATATATATATATATATATATATATATATATATATATATATATATATATATATATATATATACATACATATATTAACTTTATCACATACACAATTGTTCTGCATTAGTAGAGTTAGTAAAAGGACCTCATTCAAACTGGATGGTATCTAGTGAAGTATTTATTCAGAAAAGTTAAAGCTTTCTTGGACAAACATTCCACATTATCAAGTATCCGGATACTTGGTACGGACACTTGATAATGTGGACTGTTTGTCCAAGAAAGCTTTAACTGAAATAAATTCCATTCTGAATAAATACCCATTAAATATACCATCCCGTTTGAATATATATATATATATATATATATATATATATATATATATATATATATATATATATATATATATATATAATTTTATTATTCGTTTATCTCCTGCGAAATCAGTCATGGTATTCTCATCTGCATGTTTCCTGGATATCTGTTGCTTGGTCCTCTTTCGTCTTTTATAGCATTAAGGAATTATATTGACGTGTATAACAAAGGATATTGTCCTCACAGCTAAAGGGATTTTAGCTGAAGGACCTTACTGAGAGAATTGCATAACTCCCAAAGTATGGTGTGGGAACTTATAACCGGTGATGTTAAGTTTAAAATCGTGTCTTCATTTGCTGGTTTCACCAGGCAATTTGTAATTGTAAGTGGTAACAGCCAAGTTTACTTTAAGGCATAAGCACTGCATAATAAAATATCGCTTGATATAATCGATGGTTTTCCAGAAATAAGAAAAATTCAGTGAATATCTGGAAGGAACGAACCGTCTTTTCGGAATCCTTCCTGAGTCATTTGAATAAGGACCCGGGAACGTAGTTCCTCGTCGCCATTCCCTCTGGAATCCATTTCTGATTGAGTTTCCAGACATCGGTCCCGTGGATGACTCATTTCTCGTCTCATTTACCTGGTCATTTTCCAGGAGATTATCCTCTACTTTTGTCACATCAATAATTTTGTGAATTACCTTGATTCTGTGAAGTGTCTTAAGTTTCAGGTTGATGTTTTTTGTTCGTTCTCTCGTCGTCTTAACTGGTCTTTTCATAAAAATTTATGGCTCTCTATGTAGGCCATAATTTAAGGGATAAATGAATGAAAACTAAAGCTGAACTTCGTGTTATTGCTTTTGCATGAAGAATGTTCTGGTGACTAAATCTCAAGATTTATTTTTTATTATATATATTAAAATTCAGCCTGTCGTAGATAGAAACTGAAAGATTTACGGCCTCACTGGCACATGTAAGAGCGCCTGAATACCAGTAAAAGAGAGAGGATTTGTTTTCTGCATTATCACATTAGAAACATAATTTAATTCTTCCATTTAAGAACAACAGTTTTGATATTACTCAAAATGACTCACTTCTCAAGTCGAATAATACGTCAGTATCAGGTTAATAATGTCAGTATAGCTACATCCCAGAATCTGCGGTGTAACAGGCGCAAAATGAACAGAGGGACAAGAGCGGTCAGACGTTTAATACAAGTATCAATAATCGCACAAACAATGAAAAGGGATCCACATCCCGTTTATGCACAAGGGCAAGAAAGTAACTATCTGTGTAGTATGACTTCATACTAATTTGTAGACAACATTTGCTCGTAGAACGGGGTCTCATTAGACAACCTACACAGGTAGTTACTTTCATGCAATATTCATCCTACCGTTTTATGTAGCTCTCTCTCTCTCTCTCTCTCTCTCTCTCTCTCTCTCTATATATATATATATATATATATATATATATATATATATATATGTGTGTGTGTGTGTGTGTGTGTGTGTGTACTGATATATATATATATATATATATATGTATGTATATATATAGATATATATATATATATATATATATACATATATTTACAATATATATATATATATATATATATATATATATATATATATATATATATATATATATATATATATGAATAAAAAGTGAATGTTAGTTTATTTGCTTGGATACTATAGCAATCCGAACCACCTGACAGACCCAGAAAAAAATTTGCACATGGCCACTATGTAATCCCAGAAAGGTTTATAACTCAAAATCAAACCCCTACCCCGTGACAGACATACAAACAGACAAAACATATTAAATTTTCGTTTTCACGTCACTTTTTCCTTCGGTGCTTTAGTGTTAATTCTCATTTTTCACCTGACTCTCCACCTTTTCGTCCAGGCGCTGTCAGATGCATGATTAACCTACAACAATAAATCCACATCCCCTGTAACATCAGTTTTTGGTCAGAATTTTACGTGAATTCTGATCACATTTTATGAGAATTATTAATATGATTATTTATTACCTCGATCAAATCAACATTGAAAACCTACGAGGCATAAAAGTAAAGGAACACGACAAAGTTAAACTCCTCCCACTGCAAACCCTATAATCAGTTTAGCATATAAAAAAAAAAAAATTAAACAGATGTGTTTGACTGTAATAGAATGACTTAAAATGTTCGTGGCCATCATTTGACCCAACTCAGTTTATAACAATTCATAATATAATTGTTTATTACCTCAATAAAATAAACAGTGAAATCCTGCATTGTTTAAATAAGGTTTGGAATTAATTATAGGCAACAGAGTGGTGAAGACAGTTAACCATATAGACAGGCCTTCCCGAGCCTATCTCACCACATTATAATTTTGATCGAAGAACTTAGTAACGTTTTCCATACAGTTACGAACATAGAACATGCTTGAACAAACGAAGCATCAACTTCAATTCGGTGATTCTCACACTTCTACTTGAAATGGACACCTGGCAACTCCATCAACCCATCGGACCTGTTGCCGCATACCCTTTTTTAGGAAAATAAAATGTTTGTGGTTATTTTTTTAGAATGATATGTATTCATTTCTATCTTTTATCAACGTGTATTTATTCAAAACAATAAATTACCGTTTGACTTACATTCCTCCGCGAAGGGAATGTTTTGGTTCATGATACCTTATTAAGTCATTACCATAGGTACGAACTGAACATTAGGTGCTCACCAAACTTTGCTTGGTACGGGCTGATATAAGTGCCATATGAACGTGCATTGCGGTAACTTTTTGCTATTGTTCCGCATGACCTTATACTAAATGCTATGCTCATAAATTTGATGTTATTGTAAAGTTAATGAGGTATAATTTATTATGCTATGTTAAAAAGTCCCTAAAACAAAAATAAAGCATACCAATCACAAGATGAATTAGCCTTATTGGAAAACGTTTGCAACTCTTTTTTTACCAATTCACCAAAAATCGCTAAACAGAGATAACTAGAATTTTTCTACTCAGCACAAAAGTAAAAAGAATTGCCTTTTTATATATAATTCATTATTCTTTGTGTTAGGTGTTATATAACAAAGGGCAGTGAAACAAAGGCAAAATGTACGGACGGGTAGTGGGTTATCGGTAAGAGATGCCTGTTGGCTACTATTTTACAAAAAAAAAAATCACCAAAAAGAGAAAATTCAATACTTTTCGTTCGCAGTAAATTCAGCTGACTGACGAGGAGGTGGAAGGCTGGCTGCTGTTGCTGCACCAATTCACTTAATAATGAAAAAGAAGCCAAAAGGCTTAGCAGAGTAGATTCTAAATATTTCTGATTAAAAAAAAAGACTTATATTCTCATACAATATTAATGAAAGTTTGAATGAGAGCCTGGGAGACAGACAGACAGACAGAGAGGAAATGAGAGAGAGAAAGGAGAGGGGATGTTAAGGGAAAAAAAGTGGGATAGAGAGAGGGAGAAAGAGAGACAGTTTATCGGCTGTTACTCAGTTTTCCTGGGCAGTGCTGCGTTGGTCAGCTATTATTATATATATATATATATATATATATATATATATATATATATATATATATATATATATATATATATATATGTATACCATATATATACATACATATATATGCATACACTGTTTGAATGTTGCAACCATATATTTCGAGTACTTCCTTCTGTGCCCCTGTTCACTGGTAAAATATGGACAGATGAAATGTTACAGGAGTATATATACAAGGCATATGTAGGTGTGGCATTAAGTCTCCGATGGTATGCAGGTGACCGTTTCTCAGGAAGGAGGGAAAATAAACAATTCTCTGGTGGTTTTGGCCTCATTAACTCCTGTTTTGCGATTCGTCTGGTGGTCTTGTTTCCTGGAGCACCTGTTTGAGAAGAGGTTTAAGGATTAAACTGTCGATTTCATCCGCTTTCCAATGTTCTGACAAGTTCATATTGTTGGTTTGATTGATGATAGCAGATTCCAGCATCTTTCTTTTGTACGGAGAGCTACTTTTGAAAACCAGCTCCGCCCCGCTCCAATTTATAGAATGGCCTCTATCCCTGATGTGTAAAAAATTCTGAAGTGTCCAAAGCATAGCGTACTGATCTTTTGTGCTCTGTTAATCTTTGCGAGAGGGGCCTGCCCGTCTCTCCCATGTAAACCTCATTACAATTGCTGCACGGAATCTTGTAAACTCCGACTTCTTCCCCTTTTTTATTTAAGTAAACGTTAATGAGCGAGCTCCCGAAGGATTTGGGATAATGGAAGATAAAAGGATTGTTAGACGAAAACTTCCAAAAAGCCACAGAACAACTCAGGTCTAACAACTTTAATCAGTTCTTGCCTGTATTCCTAATCTTATCTATTTCATCACCAATGTGTTCAGGACTACATTTAGTAATGCTCTTAAAAACGTAGATGTGAACAATGATTTCTTAAGCATATTGCGTTGATTACAATAAAAATGTGCGTAGGTAGAAATATTAATAAGTTTTCTGTAAACACTATATTCAAACCCATTACTGGTTTAGGTGTTAGACAATCTAAAAAAGTTAGGAACCATCCTTTTCATTTCCATAGCAAATTTGATTGATGGCACTAATTCATTCAACTTGTATAAGAAATTAATTACTGTTTCGTTCCCTAACAATATACAAAATATATCATCATCATACCTGAACCATACTACACTGAGTGGAACAATTTTAATTAACATTTGCTTTCAAGAATTTCCATACACAAGTTACTTAATACTGTAGATAAAGGGTTCCCCCATTGCCATACCAAAATTTTCGAGAGCAAAACTTCCTTTGAATCCAAATTTTTGTTGTTTATACATAATTTAATTAATTCTGGTGTTTTTGTAAAATGTTATGCCCAGGTGTGTGTTTCCTAATAATTCCGACAGAAACTCCAGCAGATCGTCAACAGGTACTTTTGTGAATAATGATACCAACTCAGAACCCACCAGCCTTGATACACTATTAATCTGCCCACTGTTTAGTTTAGTTATCAAGTCAACATTATTCCTGATATTAGCATCAGGGATGGTACCAACCAGTGGGTTAAGAAAACCACTATGTACTTAGCTAGACTGTAAGATGTGGAGCAGTGGAACTAACTGAACTAAAAACTGACCAAGCGGGAAAATTTTTTTTAGGACAACACAAGAGAAATGTTCCCCCTGGACCAGTTATTAGTTCAGTTGATTTCGTATATTGATTAGGTGTAATAAATAAATAGAGTTCCAAGTTATTTTATATAGCTAGTCTTGAAAAAATCCGTACCCAAAGTACGTGAATTATATCTGTTTCTTCAACTCACCAACATTTCAGAATTGCATTAGCATAG
Source organism: Macrobrachium rosenbergii (assembly GCF_040412425.1). NCBI lineage: Eukaryota > Metazoa > Arthropoda > Malacostraca > Decapoda > Palaemonidae > Macrobrachium > Macrobrachium rosenbergii. Next base: position 2,396,831 of record NC_089776.1, read on the forward strand.
TAAAACTTCAGATCAGGCACAGGTCAAGACAAAAATATCTTTTTCTGCAGTTTGACTTAATTAATCCGTCTGAGTCATATACAAACATTCACATAGCATTAGGTCAGTTGATTTCGTGTGTGTGAGATCAATATACGAAATCAACTGACCTAATATTATGTGTATGTATGTGTATGACTCAGACGGATTAATTAAAGTCAAACTGCAAAAAAATATTTTTGTCTTGACCTGTGCCTGACTTAGAGTTTTACTATGCTAATGCAACGCTGAAATGTTGATGAGTTGAAGTAACAGATATAATTCATGCACTCTGGGTAGGGATTTTTCAAGACTAGCAAAACATGAAAATAACTTAGAAACCTATTTATTTATTACACCTGCTGTTATTTCAACAAAAACTGAAAAAGCTCTTTAGCTAAAGATTTCTCTTTATAAGAAATCGAGTATCGTAAATACTGTCTGCTATGAGTTATTATCCGTACCTGACCTTACATATTCATTAGGAGACCATTTTTTTTTTTTTTTTTTTTTACTTCTTCCTCATCGTTACAAAAGGAGAAGATAGGATGGAAGTTCCCACAGGAGTGTAAACGCGTCTGGAAATCCTTTGAGTATTATTCCTTACATGTGTCGTGTTTGAGGAAATAAAAATGCAATTTAATCTTGGTTCTGTGAAACTCGGCAGCGAATCTGAAATGGTCCTCCGGAGAGTCAGTCCTCTGCATAACGTTGACAACAATAACAATGATTTCTCTTTCCAATGGTGTCCTAAACTAACCCAATTGGTCCCACCAGGAAACGCTTGTGGGGACTAATGCTTTTCATGATCAGATATTAAAGAAAGAATCTACAATGAAACTATCCGTCTTTTTAATGCGTGAGAGTTATTGTTATCATAAGAAATTTACATTAAATAATTAGAGGTAATGACAAGATATATTGGATTCACACTTCATAAAATAAATAACAAAATTTGAAATATTGTTAGGAAGTTTGGAGCCAAATTTAATCATTATATTGAGTTTAAAAAATACTGATTTCATTAAAAAACACACACACACACTCACACACACTTAAAAGTGGAGTTACGTAGGGAAAGCTGTCAGAAGCAGTGCTGGTATGTGGGCACCAGGCGCCTAAATATAAAAACCTCAGGTACATATTACTTGGGGTCCAACTTCTTTCATGACTTTTGCGTCCAAATTGCTAATTCACTGGACTCACTCTTGAAACACCAGTACTCGATCCCGTTGTGAGTCACAAATTTATTCATGTGAAACACGTCCCAATATAAATATTATATATATATATATATATATATATATATATATATATATATATATATATATATATATATATATATATATATATATATATATATATATATATATATATATATATATATATATATATATATATAATAGATGAATATATATATATATATTATAGATTTGGATATATAGAAATCCAAACCATATATACATGTATGTAATACAAAATTATAATTGCATTTGTATATTTGTTTGGATGCTATAGAGATCCCTATGACCCAGACAAAATTTGCAAAGTTTATAAATCACCCCAGGAAAGTTTATGAATGAAACTCAAACCCCTGCCTCGTGACAGACATACAAACACAGACAAAACAAATGAAATTTTCGTTTTTATTGGTATTGTTCACCTTTCCGTCAGTAACTTTATGGGAGTCACCAGTAGCTTGAGCAGAAAATCACCACTTTTTCTGTTGGTGACGTCATTAGACTCCTCCCACAGCAAACCCTATAATCAGATTGGTATATCCAAAACAATTAAACAGATGTGTTTGACTGTATTAGAATTGCTTTCATTATAAAATCAATTTTTTTATCAGAATTTACGTGAAATTTAATTATAATTTATGATAATTATTAATTTAATAATAATTGTTAATTACCTCAATAAAATCAACACTGAAAATCTATATCGATAATTTCTATAAGTAGAGTTTCGATTTCTGCAGCCGAGAACGACCTCCCCATCCTCGCATGTGCATTGGCTGATAGCTAAGCCCAATGTCATCAACATGCAATATTTCCTTTTTTTTATTCGTTCAAATGCAAATTTCCTCATTAAGTCATTCTTTTCTTCTTCGTTTTTAGTTTCGGAATTCGGTACAGTGACTGCTTTGTGACTATACGGTAATATATTTCGTTATAAAGTCGGTTTAAATGAGGTCTGAAATTTAGTTATGGGGCAGTTTGGCAACACTACTACCACGAACAACAACTTCACCATAGAGCAACCACCTCTACCAAACTCTCTCTCTCTCTCTCTCTCTCTCTCTCTCTCTCTCTCTCTCTCTCTCTCTCACCATTGTTATGCTGTTTTAGTTTTTCTTTGTATTGCGTTGCACCACATATGAATGACTCTCTTTCGTTGACTTTCATTTGATAGTAACGCAGGGGACTCGGTAAGTTAGGTTGAAATTGTCTATTAATATTTTCTAATTTTCAGGAGGGGGTAAGTATTCACCGGGCACGGTTTTTCATAAGTTTTATTACAAAACTATTTCACACGGCCAGCCACACTGGACTTAGAAATTTCTTGATGTTAAGAGAGGAGCGAGTGACACAATCCTACCCAATTTGGTTTTCAAGTAACTCTGGCTAAAAATTGATCAGAATGAACTCTGGACCTATGTTGAATAAAACTCCGCCTCCTTGAGGACGTCTACTTTACTCTTAATGGTTCAATCTTAACTCCCACTTTTGGCAAGGACAAATCAGGTCAATTTTGCTGACCTTTTCGCTTCATAACCTATCCTCTAACTCCTCCTTCCTTTCCCACATCTTGGAGGTTTGTTATGGTTACACTTCAATTTACTTGGTCCCATGACTCATCATTTTAAACTATCAACATCGTGTCTCTCTCTCTCTCTCTTTCATAATCCCGATCAGTGAATCTCATACTTATTCACTGCATAACATCACTCGGTCACCTACCTGCATTGACTACAATGCAAGTAGATAACCAACTCAACTTGACTATAGTCAATTACGTCAATTTCAATAATTTCTATTAACAAGCAATAACTGCAAGAAATATTATAATGCATCATAGTGCTAAACACAAACAATATAAGCATGAATTATACATCAAATACTCAAACTAAATGCAGAAAATTATGGCAAAGTAAATATATCAAATGCCTATTACTCTCTGGTTATCAATCATAAATTGTAAAAAATAAAAAAAATCAATCATCAAATGTTCAAGTGCAAGTCAATGGTAAACGCTATCACTCTCTAGGAAGGATTCTGTCCATCATGTCCTTGATTATGGTAAGCTTATTCAGTATCAATTTCTGACAATCATAAAAGAAATGAAAGCAAACAGTACCAAAAAGAATGACATTTATGAATGACATAATAGGAGAAATCTCGGTCTTATATGTATGAAAGAAAGTATGAACCTCTTCTAGCTTTGTGAATGTCTCCAATTCCAGTTCTGAAAGTTGAAATTCGTTAATAACTGCAAACTGATGTACACTTTTACTGAAATTCAAACTGTACGTCGTGAAAACTGTTGGTTTGTAATACAAATTATGTAAAATGACCAGTTCACAAGCAGATGAAAATGAGTGTACGTTAATGAAAACTACTTCTGTTTTGTTTGACTTACAGTCAATCTTAGCATTCAATCTGTTTGCTGAGAACACAAAAATTTCATCATCAATGATTTGAGCCTTGAAAGTTTCTGTAAACGGTATATATTTACAATGGTTCTTACCATTCTTGTTGTTTACAAGATCATCTAAGCAATGAAGAGCACTCAATGGTTCATAGAAATTCACAATGTTACAAACATATACACCATCATTAAGCATGACACATTCCCTGAATTTATGTTCGGGAATTTCAGTCACTAGGAAAGAATCATGCTGCAAGGCAAAGTGTCGAACTGTTCCTTCTAGTACAATGGACTTATTATCTACTACCATTGGGAATGGATAGACTGACATCAATGAGTTGACGTCTGGATTGTTGAAAGGATCACTAGTATAATTTGATTGGCTATCACTTTCACTGTGATCAGGCCATAATAGTCCACTATATTTTCTACTAGTGGCTTCAAGTGATTGTTCACAACACATTTCTGAATAATGGCTTCAATTTCACTAGGGGTTATCAGAAAAGGCGACAGCAGGTTTTACCTGCCATCATGATTGCATTGAGTAATTCCTTGTATTCCAGAAGGAAATTACTTGTTTCTATGAGCAGTTGCTCCATCATTTCTGTTTGATGGATTCTAGCAATTTCTGATGAAACATTATGGAGGGCACTATTCACAAATTCTTTCAGCACTGTGATCATTTTCTGATTTTGATTGACATTTCCTATTACTTTATTATAGACAGTACCCTGCTCAGAAGCCCAATTTTCAAGTTGTGCCACTCTTTCCTTTAGCCTTTCAACATTACCATCGGTCGCCACTCCCTTTAACGAGGGTATGGTGGATCTGTTATTGTAATACTTACTAGATTTTTTATGTAACTCCTTTAATCTAGCCCTGGTGACTTTACACAATCTCTTTGGAGAGCATGTCGTACAAATTTCTATCTTGGACACTTTGTAATCCTGCCTGTATCTGATTGCTCAGCTGGACTAACTGCTCTCTCTGATCGATAATGGAGTCCGTCTGGATCTTAACAATGGCTAGGTCCTGTATCATCTTAACCTTGCCATGCTCCTTGATGATGGCTCCTTTCTTAGTTGTACGAGTGAGTTCACAATTTGACTCACTGCCAACCACCATACAATCCATTTGCTGAAATAATGTTATCAAGCAGTAAAAATCTTATCAACTACATTTGTTTACCATTGCACTTGCCATTACCTTCTTCTCAAATTATACCTTGGGGTCATTGAAGATTCTATTTTATTATCTATCTTATCTTTATTGGACAAATCTTTTAACTGGGTAGACGACCAAGGTTCTGAATGAACTACTTTAATGTGGTTCCAATGTACAATGGATTCTTTCAAGGTAATTTCATGCATTAACTTGAATTTATTCAACTTCAAAACTTCTAAAACTCTATATGGACCTCGAAATTTTGGTGATACTTTAATATTAGGTCCTTCAAGAACATGATTGAGTACATAAACTTGTTGTCCTACCTTTAACGAGGGTATGGTGGATCTGTTATTGTAATACTTACTAGATTTTTATGTAACTCCTTTAATCTAGCCCTGGTGACTTTAACGGTCTCGTACGTACGTCTTGTCTTCCAAGCAATATAGTCCTCGTAGTTGTACGTACGTCTGGGTGGTGCGGCATCATCCAAAAGTGAATTTGGCATTCTCTTTTGGTAGCCATACAATAGGAAATGAGGAGTTTCTCCTATTGATTCATTTACTGTGTTGTTTAGAGTAAATTGTATGTCTTCGAGAGTCAAGTCCCAGTCTTCAGTGCTAGGGGTTACCAATGTTTTCAGAACATCCTTTATCTTGCGATTTGTTCTTTCTACTGCTCCATTTGAGCTTGGCTTATATGCTGTTATTTGACATTTCTGTATTTCATAAAAGTTACACAATTTTGTTAGAATGTCACTAGTAAATTCAGCAGCATTGTCTGAGAGCAAAACTTGAGGACATGAATGTCTGGTTATAATTCTAGACTTAAAGGCTTCTGCCACCGTTGATGCTTCTCTGTTCCTAGTTGGAACAATTTCTACGTATCTGGTCAAATAGTCAATGAAAACTAAAATCTGTTTATTTCCTCTGATGGTGTTCGGGAATGGACCTAAGAAATCCATTGTGACTACTTGAAAAGGATTTAATTCTGAAGGATACATTTCCAGAGGAGCCTTGACGTTGACATTCCCTTATGTATATTACATAGGGTACAATTCTGAACAAATCGAGTAGCATCTTCACTACATCGAGGCCAAAAATAGTTTCTAGTGATTGTTCTACATGTTTTCTTAATTCCAGGATGTCCTGATAACTTGTATGAATGGGTTAGTTCTAAAACGTCTTGTATTAGTGTATTAGGAATGTACAAACGTGAACAAGCATTTGGTTCGTCTGAAGTCTTGTACAATAACCCATCTATCAATTGAAACTCTGAATTTTTCTCACCTTGCAAGAGGTTACCAATTACTTCCTTATTCTAGAATCCTTTTGTTGTTCCTGACGAACTTTGTCTAAATCTAAGTCTGTGATTTGACAACTGAAGGCGAAATTATGAGTGGTAATTTGTTTCTCGTTCTCTTCTTGTGATCTAGATAAGGCGTCAGCTAATGTGTTATATTTACCAGGTATGTATCTAAATTCTGGGGCAAATTCTAATACGCTAACGAACCATCTATTGAACTTCATATTATTGGTAAAAGCCCTTTTCTTGAAAAGATCACAAATGGGTTTATGATCTGTAAGAACATTAATTTTATGTCCTAGCAAAATGTGTCTAAATTTCTGTAATCCCCAGACTAATGCCAAACATTCCCTTTCTGTTGTACTGTAATTTCTTTCAGCTGCATTCAAAACTCTACTGGCATAGTATACAGTCCTCATCCTTGTTTTATCCTTTTTGCATCAAGACGGCACCTAGTCCTGTACTTGAAGCATCACAGGCTAAGTAGAATTCCTTCTCGAAGTCTGGATAAACTAGGATAGGATCTGTTATCAACATATCCTTTAGTGTTTTGAACGCTGCTTCCTGTTCATCTTTCCACTCATAGCTAGCATCTTTCCTAGTTAACTCAGTTAATGGTTTTGCTATGGTAGCAAATCCCTTTATGAAAGGTCGATAATATCCTACCATACCTAGGAATCTTCTTAGTGCCTTCAAATTTCTTGGGGCTGGATAGTCTACAATAGCCTTAATCTTTCCTTCTTGCATTTTCAAACCATGTTCACTGATAACATGTCCTAGATATTCTAGAGATTTCTTCAGAAACTGACATTTCTTAATTTTTACCTTTAAACCGGCCTTTCTGAGCCTATCTAATACTAATTCTATTGTCTTGAAATGACTCTCTACATCCTTACTAGCAATGATTACATCATCAAGATAAACCGATACGTCTTCAACATCTCCCAAGATTTGCAGCATTAAACGTACAAACGTTAAAGGAGCTGAAGTAAGACCAAACGGCATTACCTCAAATTGCAAATGTTCTTTATGAGTACTGAATGCCGTGAGATGCTTGGATTCTTCATCGAGAGGAACTTGCCAATATCCACTCAGTAAATCGAGGCTAGAAAAAACCTTGGCACCTCCTAATTGAGCTAGCATGTCACTAATGACTGGCATTGGCATTCGATCGGGGATGGTGTGGGAATTCAATTTACGGTAATCAATTACCATCCTCCATGTACCGTCTTTCTTTGGAACTAGCAGTAAAGGTGAATTATAAGGTGACTTAGAAGGTATTACAACTCCATCTTCCTTCATCTCTTCAACCATCTCGTCTACAATGGGTCTTTGACTTATTGGAAGTTTGTAGTTAGGTATATAAAAAGGTCTAGCACCATCTTCTATGACTATTTTGTGCTGCAGGACATCTGTCCTTCCTAACTTATCTCCTGTTACTGCTACAACACTCCTATATTTCTCTAATATCTGTATTAACCTGTCCCTACAATGAGGAAAATCTGTATTATTTACTTCCCCTTCTAATTTAACTCTTGTGTCAGCTACAGAGACAAATGCTTTTTCACTTAGGGTTAGTAAAGGGTTAGTAATCACAATTCCCTTACAGAATTTTATGCCGGCATGCAATTCTAGTCTCTTGTCAGAATAATTATACACATAAGTCGTACAATTTCCACCATTAAGTCTTACTAGGGAATTGTCCATTTTCACAAAGTCTGGTAAGTCTTCATTAACTAATAACACATCTGTATCACCTAGGTTTTTATCTGTTACAATTCTAAGACAAACCTTTGTCAGACCTTGTGGATGCAGTATAACGCTATTGTTTAATCTAAATCTTACAAGATTATCATCGGCAGTACTAACTAAGCAGATCTCTTCTGCATTCTGTGCATCGGCAGTGTAACAGACATCAGTATCATCTGAACTTTCATCTTGTAGTATCACAGAACCTATCTCTGTCATTTTTAGGTTGCCTAACAGCAACACCTCATTGAGATACTTCTCTTCCGTATCTTCTCTTATTATTAAGTGACTACAATCTATTAGCGTGTCAGGATCGTCAGGTTGGGAAAAAGAACTAAGTTCTTCGGAGGTATCTACTTGTCGTGCACTTGAGTTATCAGGTTCATACCTGCTATCTGAGAATTCCTCCTGAGTGGCTTCTAGGCTTTTAAAAGTAGTTTGTCTATCTTCTCCTATTTCTTCTATCATTGAATTTCTACTCACTGTCCTACCCGGGTTAGCATTAAATTCTATTTCTATCTGTTGGATGTCTACTTCTTCAGATGAGGCTGTCTCAGGTAAAGTGATCAAGTTTATCTGAAACTGTTCCTCTTCTTCAAGAGAGCAAACATTTCCTCTATCAATTTCCTTGATAGTTACTCTTCCATTGCTACAATCTAGTGTAATTCCACATCTTTTCATAGCCTGGAAGGAAAATAGAGCTTGAGCTGGAAAATATTTCTCTTCCAACACCACAAACTCTTCCCTATATTTCTTATTTAGAATTTCTATCTCTAAATTGACATTGCCTATAGCCCTTATTTGCTTTCCAGCGATCCCCTTTATGGTCCTATAGGATTCTCTCATTTGGGAAAGCTCACAACCTATATGTTTTGTTAAAGTGCCTTTATCTATGATACTTACAGTACTGCCTGTATCTAACAATATGGAACTCAGTACACCTTCTAAGTGTACTTGTATGATTGGCAACTCTTCCTGACACGTATTAAAATTCTTTACAGAAAACACTATTTCATTACTTCGAGTAATGTCTGTTGGGGACACATCCTCATTCACTGTCACTATTTCTCTCTGTGAGGATGGACCTTTCTGCTGCACCCTCTGTGATTGTCACTGAGAATCCCCTTGATTTGGGTTACTGGGGGAGGTATTTTGGATATTAGGCTGAGTACTTTGGTTATTTTGAGACCCCTGAGAATTTCCCTGTTTGTTGTACCAACAGTTTTGGATCAAATGTCCTGTCTTATTGCAATTCGAACACCATTTGTTTCTTCTACAATTCTGTGTTGTATGGTTGTTATAACCACAATTTCCACAACTTTGTCTCTGCCTATTGAACTGTGGCCTATTATTCCCTGAATTTTGGCCTTGACTAGCTCCCCTCTGTCCAGGAGTCCTGTTATTTCCACTGTTATTTCCATTAGTTCCAGTGGTATTCCCATTGTTACCTCTATTTGGCGGCCTACCTTGATTGTTTCTATTTGATTGATTAAATCTCCTATTGTTATTCCCAGCATTTCTATCAAACGAATTTCTGTTTCCCTGATACCTAGACCTAGCTTGCCCTGATTGGTTTCTATTGGACTGATTGCTTTTATTTCTTGGGTTTCCACTAGCTACGGTTCCCGTAAAATCTGCACTACTACTTGATGAATTCTGTTTTACTTTCCTTTCTATGTACATCAAGGTTTGTACAATTCCATCATTTGGCTTCCTATCACAGTACTTCTTTAAGGCTACTCTTTCTTCCTTACCCAAAGCATCGTAGATTGGTCCTAATGACATATATCTAAGTACCTTGGATATACTAGCTAAATCTGTTTCATCATCATCAAATTCATCCTTCCTTCCAACAACAATTCCTACAGCTTTCATATCTGTCGTCACTCTATCTATAGCTTCTTCTACTCTAGTGGCTAAAACTAAGTGATTACCCTCATATTTCTGATGATGGAAAGTTCCTATGTTATACCATGGATCTTTCTGTGCTTCTGGTTGCCAAAATTGTAAGCACTGTTTCTTGAATTCGTTAAACAGAGTAATATTCCTAAAAAGTACTGAATGAAGAACTGTATGTGCATCACCATGTTCCATACTAACATACAAGAGTGCTTCATCTATTTTCTTTCTCTCATCTGTGATACCAGCAGCTGAAATTCTGCTTTCTGTGTCTGCTATCCATCGATTTACACCATATTCTTCTAATCTACTTTTATCTACATTACTTGGGTCTACCGTTCCACAAAATCTAGTGGCTTGGGTTATTACGGCGGCTTGCGCCATGTTGGGATTTCTAGGTACAATGGAAGTTATTGGGTTAGTGGTTACAACTGAAGGGTTAGGCGCACTCGGTAAACTAAGTGGGGGACCTTGACTACGAGAACGTCTGGGTCTAGTATTACTAGGATCAATTGGTCTAGAAAGTCGTTCAGGTACAGGTCTTAGGTTATATGGAGTCTGGTCTTCGCTTCTTGTCTGTTGCAGTCGGGAGATAACTTCGTCCAAAGTGTTATTCATATTAACTCATAAAATATTCAATGATTCCAAGAATGAAAAAATTGAAAAAAATTAATTTGAGAATCAGGTACTTACTTCAATTGCATGTTTGCTGAGTTGACTGTATCCCTCTATACAAAAAAATTCAAATTTTTCCTAACTCATTCCTTCATAGGACTCTCTCACAATCTGAAAAAGTCTGATATTAGTCTTATGTATACAATTGTTTGGGTTCCACTGCAAAATGCTGCGCCAAGTGTTTAAAAAAAAAATTATCATGATAGAATAATTTAAACAGAATTGTCTCTATCACCAAGTGAACGAAAATTTCTATTTCGTAAAAAAAATTACTAAATATGAGAAAAAAAATTTATTTCCTTCGTACAACAAGGAAATATTATTCAGAATATTATTCAAAAGAAAAAATAATTTACTTAAATTATTTGTAAAAAAAATTATTTGCGCACTGCAGGGAAAAATAATTTTATAAAAATTCCACGCACACAAAAAAAATTTAATTATTCACAGAGAAAAATAAATTCTCTTGATAATTCCCCGATACTAGGAATGAATGTTTACTATTCAATTAGCTTCGTGTCGCCTTGCACTTGAAGATCGCGCTGATTGCACTTGAGCGCAATTTGTCGTTAGCATCCAGCGATAATTCGGCACAGCTCGGCCGACTTCCAGTCCGTACTTGCTGAATTTGGCGAAGAAAAATTTTGGAATCCCTTCCAAATTGTTGATTGAAGACGTTACTTCCTTTCTCCGGAGGCGGTTATCAACGCGTTGACTTCTAAACTTTATCGCCGTTCCGAATTCTTCACTCTCTTTCGTCGCCGTCTTCCGCTCTCATTCGTCGCCGTCGTCGTCACTGCTCTGCTACCGCTACTTTTCGCTAAGTCTCCCTTTTAGCGACCAAAAATTTTTGGAATTTCGTGTATTTAAGTCGGTACACGATAGAAAAGTTCACTGAACTGACGTAGATATAAGCGACTTTCATACGTCCGCCAACACAGTTTGTTTTGGTCTTCTCCGCTTCTGCGATCGGCGTAGTATAGGGCGAGTTGCTGATTCTTTCTTTCGTAAATTTCGTTTTCTTACAAAAATCACCGCTGTTCTATGCCGTGATTATTACTATTGTTCTTATTATGTTCATATATAATTATTAAACTGAATTTCTGGTTGATCTTATGCGAATGTTCGGAAGTTTCAAACTAGGCAGAGATTTACCGCTGTCAATTTTTCGCTCCGATCGACGCAAAAAGATTCACTGCTTCTTGGAATATTTCGTTCTGCTTCGTTTCCCTTCTGCTACAGTGTTGATGTTGTATTGGTGTTTCTAGTGCTGAAGACCGTCTTGAGATTATTTGCGCTGTTAAATTGAGAGTTAGTTTTAGCGCCGTCACTGCTCAGTCTCTGTAAATTTCTCTAGGGCCGTGAACTTTAATGTTTT
>NC_089776.1:2414169-2436669 GCF_040412425.1 Macrobrachium rosenbergii
GGTGGCTCTGTCGCCCACCTCGGAGTGGTTTCTTTTCCCTGCAGCTGACTCAGAAGGGGAGACATTGCCTCCATCTGGGGTCTGCATAATCAACAGTTCTTTGTCTTGCAGAGTTTCTGCAATGTGACTTTGCATTGAAACACAGAAAAAAAAGATTAAATCATTCCTGAAAAGGAGACATGATTTCTACAAGATTTTAGCTAAGACCAGTCACTCATAAAAGATATCGATGACTTTTTAATAATAAATAAACGTGGCAAAAAGCTTCAGCACATCAAAATATTGTGTACGAGGTTCACTCTGACTCCTTTAAATACTAACTTGCACACACACACAGGTTCCTCACTCCCTTTAAACACACACACACACACACACTGTGTGTAATCCTTTCAATGTCATTCCTCCTGTGTGCTCAGTAAATGTTCATCTGAGCCTGTCTTATAAATCACTTCCGATAGTAGCACTGACACGCCCTTCAAAGTTCAGCTAACTAGACGTCAACTGAATTGGAATGTCATCCAGTACAATCTAAATTTAATATGAGAATATCAAGTAAACAGGTGTTACGAATATCTGAGGAAACGAGTTCCCTTTGCGTGGACTCAGAATATTCGTTTGCATCCAACAAATCAGAAACCGCGACCCTCGGCCATAAATATAAAGCCCTTCAGTCTCGCACGAGCATTCATTATCATCAGCCCTCGGTTTAAGTACCGGTTGGCGCTTCAAAGAAAGACTGGCAATTTTGCATGACCAACTTTCAGAGAAGCATCGCTGAAAACTCCCTCGACCCGCGCATGCGCAGAATGTGGCGTTTCTTCTATTGATTATCTGTTTATTTCTTCATTACTTGCGTTTATCATCGCCCCCAGAAAATCGTACGTTATTTAAGCGCTATCGCTTTTGTTCTGCCAGTGCGCTGTCCGCGCTGACGATTCTCAGGAAAGTTGGCAATTCATTTGTTACGGGAGAAGCGACGTTGTATAATATGCTCTACCATCATATCGTGTGTCCTTTCTTTTTATTTTGGTGACGTGACCCCAGCGATGAAGTGCAATATTTCCGCTTCTCCTGACGTTGGTCAATACCTTTCTTTATGTAAACGAGAGGCTTTCGACAGAATTAAGTAAGTATATCTTAGTTTAACCAGACCACTGAGCTGATTAACAGCTCTTCTAGGGATGACCCAAGGAATTAGATTGATTTTACGTGGCTAAGAACCAACTGGTTACCTAGCAACGGGACCTACATCTTATTGTGGAATCCGAACCAGATTATGACGAGAAATGAATTTCCATCACCAGAAATAACTTCCTCTAATTCTTCATTGGCCGGTCAAAGAGTCGAACGCTGGGCCAACAGCGTAATAGCTGAGAGCTCCACCCACCCCTCCAATGAAGAACTGATCGGCTGAAACGAGAAGGTGACCGTGTTCTTGGTCATGAGCTCTGGGAGAGTGACAGAGACTAAATATTCCAGCGTTTTAAATTAGGGCAGTTTTCTTACTCAAGAAAACAGTGAGTTCAAGCATCGGAAACAACAAACGCTTCCTTTAGAAGGTTAAGACATATTCTGTGCTTTTGTTTCTACTCACTAATAATCTTATCATTTACTTGTCTTCTCATATATTTCCTTTACTGATCTTGGCTTCGCCCAATTTAGGGTATGTTCGACGAGGTGTTCAGGGAAGCACTTTTATCCCGCTGTCAAGGTATTGAAACTTCCGTCTGTTGAAATTATTGCTTCTTCCAAACGTGTCTTCCATTCACTAAAAGGTGTGAGATGTAAGGATTCCACATCGCATCAGTATCTCAGTTGTAAAAATAAAGCAAACATATTCAGTGACTTTGTGTGAAAGTGCTGAAGAGTGTATGTCCATTCGAATGAATTTGCATACAAAACACACATAAAACACACACATACACATAAATATATGCATACACGCGTTTGGAAACACAGGCATGGACACAAAAGCAAACAAACAGTAAACAAACTTACGGACAGACATTTACACACACATTATTTATATATATATTATCACATTATACATATATATTATATATATATATATATATATATATATATATATATATATATATATATATATATATATATATATATATATATATATATATATATATATATATATATATATATATATATATATATATATATATATACTCTAAAAAATTAAGGGTATAATAGGGTAGAAAAAGGGTATTCTAGTGGTTAAAATAGCATACCCTATCAGGTGTATAAGAACTATAATATACCCTTTACATTATACCCCTATCAAGGGTATAGCATAAACTCAAAGATATTGAACAAATTAGAAATATAGAAATCTTTTCAGCAGCCAGGAAAAACAAAACACTGCTAAATTACATCTCTATTAAAAATCATAATAAGTTTATCTAAAACATTTCAAGTCTGAAATCTTGCAAGGTATTATACCAAGATTTCAAACTTTTATGAAGATTGGCTTAAGATAAAAACAAGAAATTTCATAAAAACTAATAATAATTATAATCAACTTAACAACGAAAATTATGGTGATAACCCAGAAAAGTCTTGCATATCTTGCGATTTTAGATACTCATTATGTTTATTTTTATTATTATTTTTTGTAAACGCTCCCGTTTTGTGTCGACGAAGCCAAAATGGCAAACTTCATCAGGCCCTTCTCATTAAGACAAGAAATCGAGAAATAGATTTTTTCTAGTGACACAAATTCCCACACCAATCAATAAAAATAAAAGGAAATCGTCCATCTTCTTTTTATAGATGTTCCAAAACTTATAATTATTATTTTTATTGAATGCTTCGCTTTATACGTCAACCTTTCATGGCCCACGTCCTCTTTAAACAACTTTCAGTTCGTAATAACCACTTTCTAATGGCCTGGAACGATGCCAACCTCATTGTTCAATTCACGACTCTCCGAGCAATGGTAAACGTTTTCCGTCAACTTGACGTCGCTCCTCGAGAAAGAGAACCTTGGCCTTTTTTCGTTCCTTTGGAGGCTGACGAGATATTTCTGGCTCATTTCAAAAGGATCGACCTCCGAGAAAGAGAACCTTGGCTCCTTCTTCTTTCCTGAGGCTGACGAGAGATATTTCTGGCTCATTTCAAAGGGATCGACCCCTCGAGAAAGAGAACCATGGCTCCTTCTCGTTCCCTGGAGGCTGACGAGAGATATTTCTGGCTCATTTCAAAAAGGGATCGAGAAAGAGAACCTGACCCTCAGAAAGGGATCGACCGAGAAAGCTCCTTCTCGTTCCTGGAGGCTGGCGAGATATTTTGCCCATTTCAAAGGGATCGACCCCTCGAGAAAGAGAACCCTTGGCTCCTTCTCTTTCCCTGGAGGCTGACGAGAGATATTTCTGGCTCATTTCAAAAGAACCTTGGGGATCGACCCCTCGAGAAAGAGAACCCTTGGCTCCTTCTCTTCCTGGAGGCTGACGAGATATTTCTGGCTCATTTCAAAAGGATCGACCCCTCGAGAAAGAGAACCTTGGCTCCCTCTCTTTCCCTGGAGGCTGACGAGAGATATTTCTGGCTCATTTCAAAAGGATCGACCCCTCGAGAAAGAGAACCTTGGCGTTCCCTTCTCTTTCCCTGGAGGCTGACGAGATATTTCTGGCTCATTTCAAAAGGGATCGACCCCTCGAGAAAGAGAACCTTGGCTCCTTCTCTTCCCTAGAGGCTGACGAGAGATATTTCTGGCTCATTTCAAAAGGGATCGACCCTCGAGAAAGAGAACCTGGCTCCTTCTCGTTCCCTGAGGCTGACGAGAGATATTTCTGGCTCATTTCAAAAGGATCGATCGAGAAAGAGAACCCTTGGCCTTTCTTCCCTGGAGGCTGACGAGAGATATTTCTGGCTCATTTCAAAAAGGGATCGACTTCCTCGAGAAAGAGAACCTTGGTCCCTTCCCTGAGGCACAACGATCATTTCTTCCCCTGAGAGTCTGACGAGAGATATTTCTGGCTCATTTCAAAAGGGATCGACTTTCTCGAGAAAGAGAACCCTTGGCTCTTTCTCCTCCCCTGGAGGCTGATGAGAGATATTTCTGGCTCATTTCAAAAGTGGATCGATCTCGAGAAAGAGAACTTTGGCTCCTTCTCTTCCCTGAGGCTGACGAGAGATTTCTGGCTCATTTCAAAAGGATCGAGGGATCGACCCTCGAGAAAGAGAAACCTTGGCTCCTTCTCTTCCCTGGAGGCTGACGAGAGATATTTCTGGCTCATTTCAAAAAGGGATCGACCCCTCGAGAAAGAGAACCTTGGCTTTTCTCTTTCCCTGAGGCTGACGAGAGATATTTCTGGCTCATTTCAAAAAGGGATCGACCTCCTCGAGAAAGAGAACCTTTGGCTCCTTCTCATTCCTGGAGGCTGACGAGAGATATTTCTGGCTCATAAAAGGGATCGACCCTCGAAAAGAGAATTGACTTCGTTCCTGGAGGCTGGCGAGAGAAAGAGAACCTTGGCAAGAAAGAGAACCTTTCCTTCCCTTGAGGCTGGCGAGAGATATTTCTGGCTCATTTCAAAAGGGATCGACCCTCGAGAAAGAGAACCTTGGTTTCCTGGAGGCTGACGAGAGATATTTCTGGCTCATTTTCAGAAAGAGGGACCTCTTTTCTGGAGGCCGAGAAAGAGAACCTTCCTCTTCCCTGGAGGCTGACGAGAGATATTTCTGGCTCATTTCAAAAGGGATCGACCCCTCGAGAAAAAGAGAACCTTGGCTCCTTCTCTTTCTGTCTGGAGGCTGACGAGAGATATTTCTTCCTGGGCTCGAGATATTTTTCAAAAGGGATCGACCTCTCGAGAAGAAAGAGAACCTTGGCTCCTTCTCTTCCCTGGAGGCTGACGAGAGATATTTCTGGCTCATTTCAAAGGGGATCGAGCCCTGGAGGCTCGAGAAAGAGAACTGACCTGAGCCTTCTTTCCTGGAGGCTGACGAGAGATATTTTCTCATTTCAAAAGGGATCCCTCGAGAAAGAGAACCTTGGCTCCTTCTCTTCCCTGGAGGCTGACGAGAGATATTTCTGGCTCATTTCAAAAGGATCGACCCTCTCGAGAAAGAGAACCTTGGCTCCTTCTCTTCCCTGGAGGCTGACGAGAGATATTTCTGGCTCATTTCAAAAGGGGATCGACCCCTCGAGAAAGAGAACCTTGGCTCCTTCTCTTTCCCTGGAGGCTGACGAGAGATATTTCTGGCTCATTTCAAAAAGAACCTTGCCCTTTCTTCTTTCGACCCTGGCGAGAGAAAGAGAACCCCTGAGGCTGACGAGAGATATTTCTGGCTCATTTCAAAAGGGATCGACTCGAAAAAGGATCGACTTTCTCTCGAGAAAGAGAACCTGGCCTTGGCTTCCTTCTCGAGATATTTCTGCTCATTTCCCTCGAGAAAGAGGCTTGCTCCTTCTCGTTCCTCCTGGAGGAGATATTTCTGGCTCATTTCAAAGGATCGACCCCTCGAGAAAGAGAACCTTGGCTCCTTCTCTTCGGCCCTGGAGGCTGACGAGAGAGATATTTCTGGCTCATTTCAAAAGGGATCGACCCCTCGAGAAAGAGAACCCTTGTCCTTCCTCTTTCCTGAGGCTGACGAGAGATATTTCTGGCTCATTTCAAAAAGGAACTGAGTAAAGGACCCTCGAGAAAGAGAACCCCTTCTTCTTCGAGAAAGAGAAGATTTGCCTCGAGAAAGAGAACCTTCCTTCGTTCCCTGGAGGCTGACGAGAGATATTTCTGGCTCATTTCAAAAAGGGATCGACCTCTGAGAAAGAGAACCTTGGCTCCTTCTCTTCTTTCCTGGAGGCTGACGAGAGATATTTCTGCTCATTTCAAAGGGACCTTCGGAGAAAGAGAACCTTGGCTCCTTTCTTCTGGAGAGAAGAGACTGACCCTGAGAAAGAGAACCTTGGCTCCTTCTCTTTCCCTGGAGGCTGACGAGAGATATTTCTGGCTCATTTCAAAAAGGATCGACCCCTCGAGAAAGAGAGAACCTTGGCCCTTCTGGCTCATTTTCCCTGAGAAAGAGAGGCTGACGAGAGATATTTCTGGCTCATTTTCAAAGGGATCGACCCCTTCTGTGGAGAAAAGAGAACCTTGGCTCCTTCTCTTCTTCCCTGGAGGCTGACGAGAGATATTTCTGGCTCATTTCAAAAGGATCGACCTCCGGAGAAAGAGAACCCTGGCTCCTTCTTTCCTGAGGCTGAATAGAGATATTTTGCCTCATTTCAAAAGGATTCGACCTCCTCGAGAAAGAGAGAACCTGCTCCTCTTTCTCTTTCCTGGAGGCTGACAGAGAGATATTTCTGGCTCATTTCGAAAAAGGGATCTGACCCTCGAGAAAGAGAACCTTTGGCTCCTTCTCTTCCCTGGAGGCTGACGAGAGATATTTCTGGCTCATTTCAAAGGGATCGACCCTCGAGAAAGAGAAACCTGGCCTTCTCTTTCCCTGGAGGCTGACGAGAGATATTTCTGGCTCATTTCAAAGGGATCGACTTTGGCCTTCTCTCGAAAGAGAAGGATTGGCTCCTTCCTGGAGGCTCTCTGAGGGATCCCTGAGAAAGAGGCTGACGAAAGAGATATTTCTGGATCGACCTCGAGCTCATTTCTCCTTCTCTTCCCAGGGATCGACCCCCTCGAGAAAGAGAACCCTTGGCTCCTTCTCTTCCCTGGAGGCTGACGAGAGATATTTCTGGCTCATTTCAAAAGGGATTTCGACTCATTTCTCGAGAAAGAGAACCCTCGAAAGGCTCCTTCTCTTTCCCTGGAGGCTGACGAGAGATATTTCTGGCTCATTTCAAAAGGGATCGATCGAGAAAGAGAACCTTGGCTCCTTTCTTCCTGGAGGCTGACGAGAGATATTTCTGGGCTCATTTCAAAAAGGATCGCTCCCTCTTCCCGAGAAAGAGAATTTGGCTCCCTGGCCTTTCTCCTGAGGCTGGACGAGAGATATTTCCAAAAGGATCGACCCTCTGGAAAGAGAACTCTGGCTGAGGCTGAGAGATATTTCTGGCTCATTTCGAGAAAGAGAGCCCTTGGCTCTTTTCTCTTCTCTGGAGGCTGACGAGAGAGAATTGGTCCTCATTTCTGGCGAGAGATATTTCTGGCTCATTTCAAAACGGGATCGAGACTCGGAGGCTGGCGAGAGAACCCCTTGGCCTTCTCTTTCCTGGAGGCTGACGAGAGATATTTCTGGCTCATTTCAAAAGGGATCGACCCCCTCGAGAAAGAGAACCCTTGGCTCCTCTGGAGGGCTGACGTGAGATATTTCCCTGGAGGCTGACTCGAGAGAGATATTTCTGGCTCATTTCAAAGGGATTCGACCTCGAGAAAGAGAACCTTGGCTCCTTCTCATTCCCTGGAGGCTGACGAGAGATATTCGGCTCATTTCAAAAGGGATCGACCTCATTTCTGAGAAAGAGAACCTTGACCCTCGAGAAAGAGAACCTTCTCTTTCCCTGGAGGCTGACGAGAGATATTTCTGGCTCATTTCAAAACCTTTGGCCTTCTTTCTCTGGAATCGACCCTCGAGAAAAGAAAGAACTCATTTGGCTCCTTCTCTTCCCTGGAGGCTGGCGAGAGATATTTCTGCTCATTTCAAAAGGGATCGACCCTTTCGAGAAAGAGAATTGGCCTTTCTTCCTGGAGGCTGATGAGATATTTCTGGCTCATTTCAAAAGGATTGAAAGAAAGAGAACCTCGACCCCCTTCTCTTTGGCTCTTTCCTGGAGGCTGACGAGAGATATTTCTGGCTCATTTCAAAAGGGATCGACCCCCTCGAGAAAGAGAACCTTGGCTCCTCGTTCCCTTTGAGGCTGGCGAGAGATATTTCTGGTCATTTCCTGTTCCTTCTCGTTCTGAGACTGGCGAGAGGCTGACGAGAGATATTTCTGGCTCATTTCAAAAGGGATCGACCTCGAGAAAGAGAACCCTCTTTCCTGGAGGCTGACGAGAGATATTTCTGGCTCATTTCAAAAGGATTGGACCTCGAGAAAGAGAACCTTGGCTCCTTCTCTTTCCCTGGAGGCTGACGAGAGATATTTCTGGCTCATTTCAAAAGGATCCGAGAAGGAGAACCTTGGCCCTTCCCCTCGAGAAAGAACTGCCTCATTTGGCTCCTTCTCTTTCCTGGAGGCTGATGAGAGATATTTCTGGCTCATTTCAAAGGGATCGAGAGAAAGAGAACCTTGGCCTTCCTCGTTCCCTTTCGATTTAGATATTTCTGGCCCATTTCAAAAAGGGATTTCGAGAAAGGCTGCTCCTTCTCTTTCCCTGGAGGCTGGCGAGACATTTGGCCCATTTCAAAAGGATCGAATTCTCGGAGACCCCCCTCGAGAAAGAGAACCCTTGGCTCGTTCCCTGAGGCTGGCGAGAGATATTTCCCTGGAGGCTGACGAGAGATATTTCTGGCTCATTTCAAAGAGGATTCGACTCTCGAGAAAAGAGAACCTTGGCCTTTCTTCCCTGGAGGCTGACGAGAGATATTTCTGGCTCATTTCAAAAAGGGATCGACCCTCGAGAAAGAGTAGAACCCTTGGCTCCTTCTCTTTCCCTGGAGGCTGACGAGATATTTCTGGCTCATTTCAAAAAGGGACTCGACCTCGAGAAAGAGAGCCCTTGGCCGACTCGAGAAAGAGAAACCCGCTCTTTCCCTGGAGGCTGACGAGAGATATTTCTGGCTCATTTCAAAGGGATCGACCCTCTTTAGAGAAAAGAGAACTTTATTTCTGGAGGCTCGAGAAAAGAGAACTTTTGGCTCCTTCTCTTTCCCTGGAGGCTGACGAGAGATATTTCTGGCTCATTTTCGAGAAAGGGATTGGACCTCAAGAAAGAGAACTTCTCTTTCCCTGGCTCCTTCTCTTTCCCCAAGAGAACCCTTTGGCTGGACTGAGAGATATTTCTGGCTCATTTCAAAAGGGATCGACCCTCGAGAAGAGAACCTGGCTCCTTTCTTCTCTGGAGGCTGACGAGATATTTATGGCCATTTCAAAGGATTGACTTCAAGAAAGAGAACCTTGGCCCTTCTCTTCCCTGAGGCTGACGAGAGATATTTCTGGCTCATTTCAAAAGGGGATCGACCCCTCGAGAAAGAGAACCTGGCTCCTTCTCTTCCTGGAGGCTGACGAGAGATATTTCTGGCTCATTCAAAAGGATCGACCCCTCGAGAAAGAGAACTGGCTCCTTTCTTCCCTGGAGGCTGACGAGATATTTCTGGCTTATTTCAAAAGGGATCGACCGAGAAAAGAGAAAGAGAACCTCTGGCTCTCTTCCTGCTGACGAGGCTGACGAGAAAGAGAACCTTTTTCTTTCCCCTGAGGCCATTTCAAAGGGATCGACTCTCGAGAAAGAGAACTGAGATATTTTGGCTCCTAAAGGGATCTCTTCCCTGGAGGCCGAGAGATATTTCTGGCTCATTTCAAAAAGGATCGACCCTCGAGAAAGAGAACCCTTGGCTCCTTCTCTTTCCCTGAGGCTGACGAGAGATATTTCTGGCTCATTTCAAAAAGGGATCGACCCTCGAGAAAGAGAGCTTGGCTCCTTCTCTTGAGAAAAGAGAACCCTGGGAGGCTGACGAGAGATATTTTGGCTCATTTCAAAGGACTGACCCCCTCATGGAGGCTGAAAGAGATACCCTTGGATCGACCTTTCCTTTCTTTCTGGAGGCTGACGAGAGATATTTCTGGCTCATTTCAAAAGGATGGACCCTCGAGAAAGAGAACCTTGGCTCCTCTCTTTCCCTGGAGGCTGACGAGAGATGTTTCTGGCTCATTTCAAAAGGGGGATC
Source organism: Macrobrachium rosenbergii (assembly GCF_040412425.1). NCBI lineage: Eukaryota > Metazoa > Arthropoda > Malacostraca > Decapoda > Palaemonidae > Macrobrachium > Macrobrachium rosenbergii. Next base: position 2,423,968 of record NC_089776.1, read on the forward strand.
GAGAAAGAGAACCCTTGGCTCCTTCTTCTTCCCTGGAGGCTGACGAGAGATAGCTTATTTCAAAAGGGATCGACCTCGAGAAAGAAACCTTGGCTCTTCTCTTCCCAAGACGAGAGATACCTTATTTCAAAGGATGAGCTCCTTCTCTTTCCTGGAGGCTGACGAGAGATATTTCTGGCTCATTTCAAAAGGGATCGACCTCGAGAAAGAGAACCTTGCTCTTCTCTCTCCCTGAGGCTGACCCTCATTTCGAGAAAGAGAACCCCTTCCCCTGGAGGCTCGAGATTTCTCTTTCCCTTTTCTGACCCTGAGAAAGAGAACCCTTGGCCTTCTTTCTTTCCTGAGGCTGACGAGAGATATTTCTGGCTCATTTCAAAAAGGGAGAAAGAGAACCCCCTTTTCCCTGGAGAAAGATATTTCTGGCTCATTTCAAAAAGGGGATCGACCCCTCGAGAAAGAGAACCTTCTCTTTCCTGGAGGCTGACGAGAGATATTTCTGGCTCATTTCAAAGGGGACTCGACCCCTCAAGAAAGAGAGAACCTTGGCTCCTTTCTTTCCCTGAGGCTGATGAGAGATATTTCTGGCTCATTTCAAAAGGATCGACCCCAGCAGAACCTTGGCCCCTTTCGAGAAAGAGAACATTTCAAAAGGGATCTGACTCCTTCTCTTCCCTGGAGGCTGACGAGATAGATATTTCTGGCTCATTTCGAGAAAGAGAACCTTGGCTGGCCCTATTTCTTGAGAGGCTGAAAGAGATCGACCTTGAGAAGAGAACCTTGGCTCCTTCTCTTCCCTGGAGGCTGGCGAGATCTTCTGGTTCATTTCAAAAGGATCGACCTGGAGAAAGAGAGCCTTGGCTCCTTCTCATTCCCTGGAGGCTGACGAGATATTTGGCTCATTTCAAAAGGGATCGGACCCTCCGAGAAAGAGAACTTGGCTCCTTCTCATTCCCTGGAGAAAGAGCTCATTTCAAAAGACCTTGGCTCCTTCTCTTCCCTGGGAGGCTGACGAGAGATATTTCTGGCTCATTCCCTGGAGGCAAGATAGGATCAAAAAGGGACCCCTCGAGAAAGAGAACCTTGGCTCCTTCTCTTTCCTGGAGGCTGACGAGATATTTCTGGCTCATTTCAAAAGGGATCGACCCTCGAGAAAGAGAACCTTGGCTCCCTTCCTCGTTTGGCTGGAGAGATATTTCTGGCTCATTTCAAAAGGGATTCTGGCTCTTTCTCCTCTGGAGGCTGAGGTCCCTTTCAAAAAGGATCACCCCTCGAGAAAGAGCTGGAGGCGAAAGATATTTCTGGCTCATTTCAAAAGGGATCGATTCCCTCGAGAAAGAGAACCTTGGCTCCTTCTTTCCCTGGAGGCTGACGAGAGATATTTCTGGCCTATTTCAAAGGATCGATCGAGAAAGAGACCCTGAGGCTCGAGAATTTGTGGCTCATTTCAAAAAGAACGAGAAAGAGAACCTTGGCTCCTTCTTTTCCTGGAGGCTGATTTCTACCAGAGATATTTCTTGGCTCATTTCAAGAGATATTTCTGGATCGACCCCTCGAGAAAGAGAACCTTGGCTCCTTCTCTTCCTGGAGGCTGACGAGAGATATTTCTTGCCATTTCAAAAGGATCTCTTCCCCTGAGATATTTGCCTATTTCAAAAGGGAAAGAAGGATATTTCTTGCCCATTTCAAAGGGATCACCCTCGAGAAAGAGAACCCTTGGTTCCTTCTCTTCCCTGGAGGCTGACGAGAGATATTTCTGGCTCATTTCAAAGGATCGACCTCGAGAAAGAGAACCTGGCTCCTTCTCTTCCCTGGAGGCTGGCGAGAGATATTTCTGGCTCATTTCAAAAAGAAAAGACCTTTGCCCCGAGAAAGAGAACCTCATTTTCGATTCCTCGGAGAAAGAGAACCTTGGCTCCTTCTTCCCTGGAGGCTCGAGAGATATTTCTGGCTCAAAAGGGATCGACCCCTTCTCCCTGGAGAAAGAGAACCTTGGCTCCTTCTCTCATTTTCGACCCCTGATTTGGCTGACGAGATATTTCTGGCTCATTTCAAAAGGGGACCCTGGAGGCTCGAGAAAGAGAACCCCTTGCCCTTCTCTCTTCCCTGGAGGCTGACGAGAGATATTTCTGGAAAAGAAAGAGAACCTTGGCTCCTCCTGGAGGCTGACGACGAGATATTTTCCAAAAGGATGGGACCCTCGAGAGAGAATATTGGTTCCTCGTTCTCTCTGAGATATTTCTCATTCTAAAAGGATCGACCCCTCGAGAAAGAGAACCTTGGCTCCTTCTCTTCCCTGGAGGCTGACGAGATATTTCTGGCTCATTTTTCGAAAAGGAACTTGCTCCTTTTCTTTCCCTGGAGGCTGGCGAGAAAGAGGGATCGACCCTGAGCTCGTTCTGGAGGCTGGCGAGAGATATTTCTCCCCGAGAAAGAGAATCCTGGCTCCTTCTCGCTGGAGGTTGGCGAGAGATATTGGCTGACTCATTTCAGGACCCCTCGAGAAAGAGAACCTTGGCCTTCTCGTTCCCTGGAGGCTGACGAGAGATATTTCTGGGATGGGATCGACCCTCGAGAAAGAGAACCTGACCTCGCTCCTGAGGCTGAAGATAGCTCATTTCAAAAAGGAACTCGAGAAAGAGAACCCTTGGCTTCTCTTCCCTGGAGGCTGACATGAGATATTTCTGGCTCATTTCAAAAAAGGGATCGAGAAAGAGAACCTTTCTCTGGAGGCTGACGAGAGAGAAAGAGAAAGAGAACCTTTCCTTTTTATCTTCCTGGAGGCTGACGAGAGATATTTCATTTCAAAGGGAATCTTTCTCTCTTCCTGGAGGCTGACGAGAGATATTTCTGGCTCATTTCAAAAAGGGATCGAGAAAGACCTCTTTCCCTGGAGAAAGAGAACCTTGGACCTCTCAAGAAAGAGAACCTGGCTCCTCTTTCCCTGAGGCTGACGAGAGATATTTCTGGCTCATTTCAAAAGGGATCGACCCCTCGAGAAAGAGAACCTTGGCTCCTTCTCTTCCCTGAGGCTGACGAGAGATATTTCTGGCTCATTTCAAAGGATCGACCCCTCGAGAAAGAGAACCTTGGCTCCTTCTCTTTCCCTAAAGGCTGACGAGAGATATTTCTGGCTCATTTCAAAAAGGGATCGACCTCGAGAAAGAACCTTTGGCTCCTCTCTTCCTGACGAGAGATAGGCTGACGAGAGAGAATATTTCTGGCTGACGAGAGATATTTCTTCAAAAAGGGATCGAATCCCTCGAGAAAGAGAACCCTTGGCTCCTTTCTTTCTGTGGAGGCTGACGAGAGATATTTCTGGCTCATTTCAAAGGGATCGACCCTCGAGAAAGAGAACCTTGGCTCCTTTCTTTCCCTGAGGCTGACGAGAGATGTTTTGGCTCATTTCAAAAGGATCGACCTTCCAGTCTTGGAGAGGCTGAAGAGATACCCATTTGGATTGACCCCTTCTGTTTCCCTTTGGAGGCTGACGAGAGATATTTCTGGCTCATTTCAAAAGGGATCGACCCCTCGAGAAAGAGAACCCTTTGGCTCCTTCTCTTCCCTGAGGCTGACGAGAGATATTTCTGGCTCATTTTCCTTTCTCTTTCCCTGGAGGCTGACGAGAAATTCTGGCTCATTTCAAAAGGATCGACGAGAAAGAGGAACCTTGGCTCTTCTTTCCCTCTTTCTCTGAGGCTGACCGAGAAAGAGAATGTTTCTGGCTCATTTCAAAGGGGGATCGACCCCTCGAGAAAGAGAACCCTTGGCTCTTCTCTTTCCTGGGAGGCTGACGTGAGAGATATTTCTGCTTATTTCAAAGGATCCCTTGAGAAAGAGCTGGCTCCTTCTGGGACTTTCCCTGGAGGCTGACGAGAGAGAGATATTTCTGGCTCATTTCAAAAGGATCGACCCCCTCGAGAAAGAGAACCCTTGGCCCTTGTTCCTGGAGGCTGACGAGAGATATTTCTGGCTCATTTCAAAAGGATCGACCTCGAGAAAGAGAACCCTGGCTCCTCTCTTTCCTCCGAGAAAGATATTTCCATTTCAAAAAGGATCGACCCATTTCAAAAGGATCCCTCGAGAAAGAGAACCCTTGGCTCCTTCTCTCTTCCCTGGAGGCTGACGAGAGATATTTCTGGCTCATTTCAAAAGGGATCGACCCCTCGAGAAAGAGAACCCTTGGCTCCTTCTCGTTCCCTGGAGGCTGACGAGAGATATTTTCTGGCTCGAGAAAGAGAACCCTTGGCTCTTTCTCTCTTTTTCAAATTTCTGCTCATTTGGAAAGGATCGACCCCCTCGAGAAAAGAGAACCCTTGGCTCCTTCTCTTCCCTGGTAAAGCTGACGAGAGATATTTTGGCTCATTTCCCTGGAGGCTGACGAGAGAGATATTTCTGGCTCATTTCAAAAGGGATCGACCCGAGAAAGAGAACCTTGGCTCCTTCTCTTTCCTGGAGGCTGACGAGATATTTCTGGCTCATTTCAAAAGGATCGACCCTGAGAAAGAGAACCTTGGCTCCTTCTCTTCCTGGAGGCTGATGAGAGATATTTCTGGCTCATTTCAAAACCCGAGAAAGAGAACCGGCATCTTCTCTCTTTCCGACCCCCTCGGAGAAAGAGAACCCTTGGCTCCTCCTCTTCCCTCGAGAGGCTGACGAGAGATATTTCTGGCTCATTTCAAACGGGATCGAACCCTCGAGGAAAGAGAACCCTTGGCCCTTCTCTTTCCTCTGAGATAGGCAAAAGGGATCGACCTCTCGAGAAAGAGATATTTCCTTGGCTCATTTCAAAGGGGCTGACCCCTCGAGAAAGAGAACCCTTGGTTCCTTCTTTCCTGGAGGCTGACGAGAAATATTTCTGGCTCATTTCAAAAGGATCGAACCCCCTCGGGAGATATTTTTCTGGAGTGGAACTCCTTGAAAGAGCTCCTTCTCTTTCCTGGAGGCTGACGAGAGATATTTCTCCTCATTTCAAAAGGGATCGACGAGAGATATTTCACCTCGAAGAAAGAAAGAGAACCCTTGGCTCCTTCTCTTCCCTGGAGGCTGACGAGAGATATTTCTGCTCATTTCAAAAAGGGATCGACCCCCTCGAGAAAGAGAACCCTTGGCTCCCTTCTCAAAAGGGATTTCCCTGAGAAGGCTGACGAGATATTTCTGGCTCATTTCAAAAGGGATCGACCCCCTCGAGAAAGAGAGCCCTTGGCTCCTTTTTTCCCTGGAGGCTGACGAGAGATATTTCTGGCTCATTTCAAAAGGGGATCGACCCCTCGAGAAAGAGAACCCGAGAGATACTTCTTCATTTTCCTGGAGGCTGAGGCGGGGAGAGATATTTCTGGCTCATTTCAAAAGGGATCGACCCCTCGAGAAAGAGAACCTTGGCTCCTTTCTCTTTCTCCTGGAGGCTGACGAGAGATATTTCTGGCTCATTTCAAAAGGATCGACCCCTCGAGAAAGAGAACCCTTGGCTCCTTCTCTTCCCTGGAGGCTGACGAGAGATTTCTTGGCTCATTTCAAAAGGGATCGACCTCGAGAAAGAGCTCCTTGGCTCCTTCTCTTCCTGGAGGCTGACGAGAGATATTTCTGGCTCATTTCAAAAGGATCGACCCCCTCGAGAAAGAGAACCTTTGGCTCCTTCTTTTCCCTGGAGGCTGACGAGAGATATTTCTGGCTCATTTCAAAAGGGATCGACCCCTCGAGAAAGAGAACCCTTGGCTCCTTCTCTTTCCCTGGAGGCTGACGAGAGATATTTCTGGCTCATTTCCAAAAGGATCGACCCCTCGAGAAAGAGAACCTTGGCTCCTTTTGGAGGCTGACGAGAGATTTTTCTGGCTCATTTCAAAAGGGGGGCTGAACCTTGGCTCCTTCTCTTTCCTGGAGGCTGACGAGAGATATTTCTGGCTCATTTCAAAAGGATCGACCCCTCGAGAAAGAGAACCCTTGGCTCCTTCTCTGGCTCATTTTCTCTGGAAGGCTGACGAGAGATATTTCTGGCTCATTTCAAAAGGGATCGACCCCTCGAGAAAGAGAACCCTTGGCTCCTTTCTCTTTCCTGGAGGCTGACGAGAGATATTTCTGGCTCATTTCAAAAGGATCGACCCTTCGAGAAAGAGAACCCCTTGGCTCCTTTCCCTGGAGGCTGAGAAAGCTCAGAACTCTTCTCCCTGGAGGCTGACGAGAGATATTTCTGGCTCATTTCAAAAGGATCGACCCCTCGAGAAAAGAGAACCCTGGCTCCTTCTCTTTCTCTGGAGGCTGACGAGAGATATTTTTGGCTCATTTCAAAGGATCGACCCCTCCTCCTTCTCCTGGAGGCTGACGAGAGATATTTCTGGCTCATTTCAAAAGGGATCGACCCCTCGAGAAAGAGAACCCTTGGCTCCTTCTCTTTCCCCTGGAGGCTGATGTGAGAGATATTTCTGGCTCATTTCAAAAGGGATCGACCCCTCGAGAAAGAGAACCTTGGCCTTCTCTTTCTCTGGAGGCTGACGAGAGATATTTCTGGCTCATTTCCTGGATCGACCCTCGAGAAAGAGAACCCCTTGGCTCCTTCTCTTTCCTGGAGGCTGACGAGAGATATTTCTGGCTCATTTCAAAAAGGATCGACCCCTCGAGAAAGAGAACCCTTGGCTCCTTCTCTTTCCCTGGAGGCTGACGAGAGATATTTCTGGCTCATTTAAAAAGGGATCGACCCCCTCGAGAAAGAGAACCCTTGGCTCCTTCTCTTTCCCTGGAGGCTGACGAGAGATATTTCTGGCTCATTTCAAAAGGGATCGACCCCCTCGAGAAAGAGAACCCTTGGCTCCTTCTCTTTCCCTGGAGGCTGACGAGAGATATTTCTGGCTCATTTCAAAAGGATCGACCCCTCGAGAAAGAGAGAACCTTGGCTCCTTCTCTTTCCCTGGAGGCTGACGAGAGATATTTCTGGCTCATTTTCAAAGGGATCGACCCCCCTCGAGAAAGAGAACCCTTGGCTCCTTCTCTTCCCTGGAGGCTGACGAGAGATATTTCTGGCTCATTTCAAAAGGGGGATTGACCCCCTCGAGAAAGAGAACCTTGGCTCCTTCTCTTTCCCTGGAGGCTGACGAGAGATATTTCTGGCTCATTTCAAAGACCCCCTCGAGAAAGGAACCTTTGGCTCCTTCTCGTTCTGGAGGCTGACGAGAGATATTTCTGGCTCATTTCAAAAAAGGGATCGGCCCCTCGAGAAAGAGAACCCTTGGCTCCCTCTTTCCCTGGAGGCTGAAGAGATAGACCTTTGGCTCCTTCTTTCCCAGGCTGAAGAGATCGCTCATTTCTTGACCCCTCGAGAAAGAGAACCTCTTTCTCTTTCCCTGGAGGCTGACGAGAGATATTTCTGGCTCATTTCAAAAGGGATCGACCCCTCGAGAAAGAGAACCCTTGGCTCCTTCTCTTTCCCTGGAGGCTGACGAGAGATATTTCTGGTTCATTTCAAAAAGGGATCGACCCTCTCGAGAAAGAGAACCTTGGCTCCTTCTCTTTCCCTGGAGGCTGACGAGAGATATTTCTGGCTCATTTCAAAAAGGGATCGACCCCCTCGAGAAAGAGAACCCTTGGCTCCTTCTCTTTCCCTGGAGGCTGACTGAGAGATATTTCTGGCTCATTTCAAAAAGGATCGACCCCCCTCGAGAAAGAGAACCCTTGGCTCCTTCTCTTTCCTGGAGGCTGACGAGAGATATTTCTGGCTCATTTCAAAAGGATCGACCCCTCGAGAAAGAGAACCCTTGGCTCCTTCTCTCTTTCCTGGAGGCTGACGAGAGATATTTCTGGCTCATTTCAAAAGGGGATCGACCTCTCGAGAAAGAGAACCCTTGGCTCCTTCGAGATATTTCTGGATATTTCGAAGAACCCATGGCTCCTTCTTCCCTGGAGGCTGACGAGAGATATTTCTGGCTCATTTCATTTCAAAGAGGACCTGGCTCCCTTCCTTTCCTGAGAAAGAGAACTCATTTGGATCGACCCCCCTTCTCTCTTTCCCTGGAGGCTGACGAGAGATATTTCTGGCTCATTTCAAAAGGATTGACCCCTCGAGAAAGAGAACCCTTGGCTCCTTCTCTTTCCTGGAGGCTGACGAGAGATATTTCTGGCTCATTTCAAAAGGGATCGACCCCTCGAGAAAGAGAACCTTGGCTCCTTCTCTTTCCCTGGAGAAAGAGAATTTCCCTCATTTGGCTCCCTCTCTCTCTTCCCTGGAGGCTGACGAGAGATATTTCTGGCTCATTTCAAAAAGGGATCGACCCCTCGAGAAAGAGAACCCTTGGCTCCTTCTCTTTCCCTGGAGGCTGACGAGAGATATTTCTGGCTCATTTCAAAAGGGATCGACCCCTCGAGAAAGAGAACCCTTGGCTCCTTCTCTTTCCTGGAGGCTGACGAGAGATATTTCTGGCTCATTTCAAAAGGGATCGACCCCCTCGAGAAAGAGAACCCTTGGCTCCTTCTCTTTCCCTGGAGGCTGACGAGAGATATTTCTGGCTCATTTCAAAAGGGATCGACCCCTCGAGAAAGAGAACCCTTGGCTCCTTCTCTTTCCCTGGAGGCTGACGAGAGATATTTCTGGCTCATTTCAAAAGGATCGACCCCCTCGAGAAAGAGAACCCTTGGCTCCTTCTCTTTCCTGGAGGCTGACGAGAGATATTTCTGGCTCATTTCAAAAAGGATCAGCCCCCTCGAGAAAGAGAACCCTTGGCGTTTCCTGGAGGCCTTCTCTTTCGACCCCTGGAAAAGGCTGACGAGAGATATTTCTGGCTCATTTCAAAGGATCGACCCCCTCGAGAAAGAGAACCCTTGGCTCCTTCTCTTTCCCTGGAGGCTGACGAGAGATATTTCTGGCTCATTTCAAAAAGGGATCGACCCCTCGAGAAAAGAACCCTTGGCTCCTTCTTTCCCTGGAGGCTGACGAGAGATATTTCTGGCTCATTTCAAAAGGGATCAGCCCCTCGAGAAAGAGAACCCTTGGCTCCTTCTCTTTCCCTGGAGGCTGACGAGAGATATTTCTGGCTCATTTCAAAAGGGATCCCCCTCGAGAAAGAGAACCCTTGGCTCCTTCTCTTTCCCTGGAGGCTGACGAGAGATATTTCTGGCTCATTTCAAAAGGGATCGACCCCCTCGAGAAAGAGAACCCTTGGCTCCTTCTCTTTCCTGGAGGCTGACGAGAGATATTTCTGGCTCATTTCAAAACCCCCTCGAGGATCGACCCTTCTCGCTGAAAGACCTTGGCTCCTTCTCTTTCCCTGGAGGCTGACGAGAGATATTTCTGGCTCATTTCAAAAGGATCGACCCCCTCGAGAAAGAGAACCCTTGGCTCTATTTTCTCATTTTCCCTGGAGGCTGACGAGAGATATTTCTGGCTCATTTCAAAAGGGATCGACCCCTCGAGAAAGAGAACCCTTGGCTCCTTCTCTTTCCCTGGAGGCTGAAGAGATATTTCTGGCTCATTTCAAAAGGATCGACCCCCTCGAGAAAAGAGAGCCCTTGGCTCCTTCTCTTTCCCTGGAGGCTGACGAGAGATATTTCTGGCTCATTTCAAAAGGATCGACCCCCTCGAAGAAAGAGAGACATTTGGCTCCTTCTCTTTCCCTGGAGGCTGACGAGAGATATTTCTGGCTCATTTCAAAGGGATCGACCCCTCGAGAAAGAGAACCCTTGGCTCCCTTCTCTTTCCCTGGAGGCTGACGAGAGATATTTCTGGCTCATTTCAAAAGGATCGACCCCCTCGAGAAAGAGAACCCTTGGCTCCTTTCTCTTTCCCTGGAGGCTGACGAGAGATATTTCTGGCTCATTTCAAAAGGATCGACCCCCTCGAGAAAGAGAACCCTTGGCTCCTTCTCTTTCCCTGGAGGCTGACGAGAGATATTTCTGGCTCATTTCAGAGAACTCGAGAAATAAACCACTCCTCTTTCCCGGAGTGACAGAGATATTTCTGGCTCATTTCAAAAGGATCGACCCCTCAAGAGAAAGAAGAACCCTTTTCTCGTTCCTAGGCTTTAGCAGGCTCATTTAGATGTTCTGGATTCAAAAGGGATCGACCCCTCGAGAAAGAGAATTTGGATCCTTTCTTTCCCTGAAGGCTGAAGATATTTTGGCTCATTTCAAAATTTTTCGAGACCCATCTTTTTGACGAGAGATTTTGTCATTTCCCAGGGAAAATCAGAACCGTCATCTCCTCCAGTATCCCTGGAGGCTGACGAGAGATATTTCTGGCTCATTTCAAAGGATGAATAGAAAGAGGTGAATTATCTTCTTTTCCCTGGAGGCTGATTTAGATATTTCTGGCTCATTTCAAAAATATGTCGAGAAAGAGTGTCTATGAAAAGGAAGGTTGACGAAAACTGGCTCATTTGAATAATAGCCCCATGGAACAAAAACTCATTTTTTTCTCTTTCTGGAGGCTGACGGGAGATAATTTCTGGCTCATTTCAAAAGGGATTCTCGAGAAAGAGAACCCTTGGTTTCTTTCCCTGGAGGCCAACATTTCCTGGTGGAAGTGGGGACTTCGAGAAAGAGAACCCTTGGCCCTTCTCTTTCCCCAAGGCTTGACTTAGATATTTCTGGCTCATTTCAAAAGGGATCGAGAGAGATCCCCATCTTTCCCTGGAGGCTGAGAAAGAAGATTTCTCTCTTTCCTTCAGGCTAAAATGTTAAAGATGTATTTACGAGAAAATAAAACAACTCTTCCCAACTATATTTTCATTATTTTTAGCTATTTAGATATTTATGGCTCATTTCAAAAGGATTCTCAAGAAAACCCTTGGTTGATTCTTACCGTGGATCGAAAATGAGAAAGAGATTTGCCTCATTGTTCATTCTTTGATCAAAGGTGTGAATACTTTTCATTACTCATTTCAAAGGAAAATAAAAATGACTGCATATTCCGTATATTAGAAATTCTTCTTTGATTTTTGATATTTCTGGCTGGATTTTAGAAATTTCATCCCATGATTTACAAACCAATTAACCTGAGAATTTTGTTAAGGTAATACAACAATAGGCTGCAATTTCTAGTGAAAAATCCATCTAGAGGCTGACAATATTTTGGCATTTAGTCTTCTCTGGCATCTGCTTTCCCAGGCTGACGAGAGATATTTTCACATTTTGTTTGAGCTGTTTGTTTTCAATCAGTGGCATTCCATCAGCTCAGTGTAGTGGTAAACGTTCGAGAAAGAGAACCCTTGTTGAATAGAGCAAACTTACTTCTCCTGGTGAATTTACTCTTACTCTCAAAAGACTCCAGAAGGTGGAACTCATTACTTGAAACTCCTCTTGTCATTTGGGCATTTTGGATCAAATGTTCTTGAGGCCTAGGCAGACAACATGATGGATATTTCAAAAAGGGATATACAGAAGATTTTTCACGAGTGGAATCATTTTTCAATTTCATTTAGAATCTTTCTTTAGATTGACGATTTGGCATCTATAAACCACTGAAGAGTACAGGATGCTTGTAAAGGTTTATTTATTATATATATGTATATTTATAATACTGAAGTATATATTTTTACAATTTATATATATATATACTTATTTATTAGGAATCATATTTCACTTTATATATCCAGCTTTTGAAATTTTCATATGGAATTTATAGAAAATATCTGTTCAAATTTATATATAACTGGAAAAATTTAATATTAAATGAAAAAGGAATCTAGAGAGAGGGGGTAATAATATTCGCTGTTCTGTTTCATTCCAACATTTCCGGTGGAAGTGGGGACTTGAGAGTTTCAATTTTGTTTGCATTGAAGATTTCTTTCAAAAAGTGGCATTTTAGATTATTATTGCTATTTTAGATATTAACGTTCAGAAAACATATTATTTAGGCTTCTTTGATTTTACACACGCTTTGATTACAAACCAAAAGAGTTTTATTAATACTAACAATAGGCCAGAAAATAACTGAAAAATGTTCGGACATTTTCATACCATTTTGAAAGGCTTTCCCCAATAAAATTCCAAATTTTTCTTTGATTTTCAGCAAGGGTTACAAACCAATTAACCTTGATATTTTATTCTCTATGTCACTGGGCATTTTGGAAAAAATTCTTCAACACGCAGTGTGCTACAAATTTGTTTCTTTGATAGTGGCATTCCATCATCTTTGTTTTTGAGTGAATAGACTCCAGAAGGTAACTCATTAAAATAATGTTCTTGAAATTTATATAGACAACATGATTAGATATACAGTTGAGTGGAATCATTTTTCAATTTAAAAAACCTGGGTTTATCATGTATATATAGTCTGTATATAAATTTCTGACTCAAACCCAAGTCTTTTCAAGCGGCTGCCCACTTGCATACCAGACATGTTTTCCCCAACTTGGAACTCAGCAATGACCCAATTTGCATTTTATTCAGAGTTATTTAATCCTTTCAATTGAATTCTTTACCCTCCTGAGGATGAATTATATAATGTTATATATATAAATATATATATATATATATATATATATATATATTATTTTTATATATATATATAATGATTATATTATATATATTTATTTAATAAATATACCATATATTTCCCCAACTTCCCGACTATATATCAAGGACCAAAATATATTTATTCAATGATATATATATATATATATATATATATATATATATATATATATATATATATATATATATATATATATATATATATATATATATATATATATATATATATATATATATATATATATATAT
>NC_089776.1:2441669-2525208 GCF_040412425.1 Macrobrachium rosenbergii
TCCACGGTGAGTGCAAGTCTAGGCTTATCCTAATCATTAATTAATTAAAGTAATTAATCGTGGACAAACGTATATTTATTGTAACGAACCCCTATTTCTGTGGGGCCATCAGGTTCTTTAAAATAGATCTTAAGCATTGGGGACTAGGAGAGGTCTGAAGGACTGTGACAATCTCAAGGAGAAGGGTGCCAAAGAAAATACTCAAATTACCTTAAAACTTAATTTATTATGATTACAATATTACAGATATATACACCTGAGCCCAGATTTCAGACAGCACAGCAAAACAAAAAATAATCAACAATAACTTTAAACAGCACAATAATGGCTCGATAGTCCTTAAATAAAAAAAAATCAAAGCAGCAGTAAAACAGTCAATAATAATAGACAAACATAACATTGCACAATAATAAATAAGCCATAAATATAAAAAAATTCAAAGCAGCAGTAAAACAATCAATAATCAGAGTACACAACATTACACAATAATAACATGAGCCACAACTTCTTCAACAATAACTCATAAAAAGCAGGAGTCATTAATGACAAGCACAACAATAACCTAGTCATATATTAATGAGCCATAACAATTATACATTAATGATCATAATAATAACTTGTCATATATTAATGACAATTGTTAAATATAAGAATTGCAAAAGATCCAATCTTGAGATGCACGGAGAGAGAGAGAGAGACACTTTAAGAACCACGAGGACAACTATCGAACACTTCCATGCCGCCCACAGTTTCTCAGCTGCCACAGAAGAACACCCTCTTTGGAAAAAAGGGGACTACACACGAGTTTCCCACTCACTCTTTGGGAACAAAAACAAAAACCACTCCTCTCATCGAGCCACTCCTCTTCATGAGAACAAAATCCTCAGAGCCACTCACTCTTCGAGAACAAAATCTCAAGAGCCACTCCTCTTCGAGAACAAAATCCTCAAGAGCCACTCCTCTTGAGAACAAAATCCTCAAGAACACTCTTCTTCGAGAGCCCTCCTCTTCGAGAACAAAATCCTCAGGAGCCACTCCTCTTCAAGAACAAAATCCTCAGGAGCCACTCCTCTTCAGGAACAAAATCCTCAGGAGCCACTCCTCTTCGAGAACAAAATCCTCAGGAGCCACTCCTCTTCAAGAACAAAATCCTCAAGAGCCACCATCGCACACTTCCATGCTGATACCATCTCCTCGGGAACTAGGTCAAGGTCCTCCTCCTGCTGTCCACAGAAAACCATCGCCAGCTGCTTCCAGAACCATCATTGGCAGACAACCTCCGCTACTGCTGCCATCACCAACCACAAGGTGATACTTGAAATCCACCGCTGTTGTGTTCTCCTCTGAGAACTAGACGGTGTGCTGCCTGAAATCTGACCCCTTCTGAAAAAAACGGAGAGAAGAACGACACCTCGCCTCCCTACGCAAAATACCCAAGAGCAGGTAAACAATTAAAACAAGGTACTTTAAAAACAAAACAAATCATCAGGAAACCTGACAATATATATATATATATATATATATATATATATATATATATATATATATATATATATATATATATATATATATATATATATTATTTATATATATGTATATTATGTACATATATATATTAGTGTGTGTACGTTTGTCTTTGGTTTGTGTGTGTTTTTATGTATGTAAACATATATCTAAAAAGAGCATAAGTAAGAAGGAAAATACCCACGTGAGGGAACATTAATAAAAAACGACACACATAAAATAACAAAGCGCCACTGAAAAATGCCATACCAATAAATATTCAAGGCAGAGGCTAAGTCAGTGTCTAAAATACTGAATGGAAGCCCACATGAGCACAGCGCCTTTAAATGAATGCTCACTGTTTCATTCAACATGATCTTCTTTAGTTCAGAAATAAACTAATAGCAATTTCAGAGCTTTCCATAGGAATCTTTTTCATATTTCACTTCCCCATCATTGGTTGTTCGGTATTATATTCCTTCATTTCTATTTTGATCAAAAGCATTTTTTTCTATATTTGACTTTTATTTCTTCTTCGTTAGACTATATGTTTCGGTTGTTGGTCCGATTCTAAAGGCCCACAATAGACCTCTAATTCACTGAACGCCTCGATGTCCCTCAGGGACCGGTATCGTGTAATTTAACATTCTGGCGTAAGGCCTGTTTCATATACATCACCCAGTCACCTTTACAATGCATTCGAGATGTCACAGTTCTTGACAGTCTTGCAAAGACAGTACTAAGGGAAGAAGTTTACTTCCTTATTTCAAAAATGGATTGTTTGTTCACTTGGAAGTCACAATGGCCTAACCTTTGTGTGTGTGTGTGTGCGTGAATAGCTCTAAACCAGTCAACAGACACTTGATATAGCCCTTTTTCTAGTTAATCCAATCTTCTCACTCCCTCCTATTACCTAAGATAAACGGAAGACACCTGCTGACACAATAACAAGACAACACTTCACGAAACAACAAACTTTCTACAGATTTCCGACGGAAAAACTGATCATATTTTGAGAAGCATTGTCATTTGTCGACCCAGAAATGTGCGGCTTCGGAACGAGCGCAGTCCACATCGGATAACGAAATGCCCTCGTAAAGAAGAACCTAATTTCTATCATTCACAGTGAATGGGCAAATGTGCTCGATATTGCAAAATTGGATTCGGTCATGTCAATACGTTGCCGATGTACGCGGCAGTGGGAAATAGAGCGAATACTTTGTTTGGGAGGGAGTGTCATTAAATTTTTGTTAATCAGCAAAAACTAGATAAATAATTTTTTTCAGCAAAAAACTAGATAAATAAATATTTTTTACTAGATTATACCGGGTCACGTGTTCATGTGTATAATAAATGTCCTTCTGTTAAAACTGATTCAGCATTCAGTAACAGCGGTAGTTACTTTATAAGCGCAAGTGTCTAATCATTCATTGCCTACATTACGTTTGGTCCTTAGAAACCTTGATGTAGACTGTGGAAAGACTGAAAATTATTTTAATTTGAATATTGTATAATCCAACTACACATAAAACTAAGAGCGTGAGTTATCAATTTCTTTATATTGCAATCTTATTCAAAATCTGTTTTACGAGGAGTTATTGTTCTGTCATGAAGTTATGGCTAGGAAAAAATAGTGTAGACACCATCAGCATTCAAATATCATGGTCTCATGTGGAGTGGTGTGAGTGTAAGGAGGAGGAAGGTGATGGGCAGGGGGGCGGGGTTTGGGGGGGGGGATGATCCTCGGGTTTGGCGTCTTCATCCATTATTTACAGTCAACTCAGGAACTAAGGTTAGAAAAGGTGGCACCCTCAGGAATTATCCAACAAAGAAACCCTAAAAAAATATATGAATAATAATGATAATAGTAACAAAAATCCTCTACAAGAAGAAGAAGAAGAAGAAGAAGAAGAAGAAGAAGAAGAAGAAGAAGAAGAAGAAGAACAGGACCATCAAGAAAGTATGATGGAATGAAACCTGAAAGTTGACAGCAATACAAGACGGTTTGATTGAAATGAGCTTCAAATGGTGTTTCTCTATGGAAATGCAATGGATATGACTACGAATGATGCACAGATCATAGGATTATTTTAAAAAATGACCAAAATCCGTCTGCGTAATACGTTTGGGAGAATGAAATTTGAAAGGGGTATTTTTCTCGTAGGGGTAGCTATGATATGGTTTGACTGTATGAGGAGAATGGGAGGAGATGGTTAGCTAAATTTGGTGCATCATTCTGAAGTCTAGTGAAAGCAAGGCCCAAAGGGCAGAGGTAAAGAAGACCTAAGAAGCGTAAGGCTGCTTGTGATGGAGAGATGTTATGGGACGAAGCCCAATAGAAAGGAGAATGGTGCAATACATATGAAGGGGATCGACGTGGTTCTCATAATACTGTTACTTTAGGTCTGATAAGATTTAGGAAAGTATTTTTAACAGCCAGAAGATGTAGGTAATTATATTATCTTATTATTCAAAGCACATTATTTCTCAAAAATATTTCTGTACAGAATCTGGAGATGAAACAAGAGAGGTTAATGCACTCAAATGCTACCTAGGTGTAGAAGTCCCATCCTTAGCAACTGAAGAATGTTGTCATGAAAAAGAGACAAATATTACACTTGCGATATTAACCCTACAGAGGGTAACGAAAGACAATTCATGTTTTCTTACTCCAAATGTGACACTGCTGTGTTTCTAGAAAAAAAATAAATATAACAAAATTTAACAGACCAGTAAAAATCAGAACTCCGTGTATCTGAAGACTGACGAAACTGTTTGCAAGAGGACCTCATGATTGGGGACATTCAACGTTAAGAGAAATTTCGAATTCTTGACTCGTGATGAGTTTGATGACGTTCCACTGTTGCGTTTGATCGTCTCAGGAAGGCATTTCAATGAGGGTCTTGCTCCACGTGGAGAATAGTTTTGGGTATCAGATTCATCTATCTATTTAATTACCTCTTTGCCACACACACACACACACACACACACACACACACACACACATATATATATATATATATATATATATATATATATATATATATATATATATATATATATATATATATATATATATATATATATATATGTATATATATATATATACATGTGTGTATGTATATTATATGTAAGGGTCAATATAAAATTTATAATTCTTCAGAAGGCTAGGGTGAGAATAAGTAATGACTGACCCAGTATTTTCTCCTTCACTCTCTCATAATTCTTTTTGTGGGAATATGCTGTCAATTCACCAGAATTCTAAGATCCTTGGGAATATTCCTTGTAAGTTTTTTTTTTTATCATGCAATTAGGGACTTCAGCCATTTAACTTTTGAACTGACAGCTACTCTTGAAGGCAGTACTTGACAGATTCTAGTTGCTACAATTATTCCAATCATTTGTATGACTGGAGATATGAGAATTTAGGTATCAGTGTCTGACTGAACATTTTTGCTGCAGGATTCTCTGTGAATCATCTTGTAAACCCTATATAAGGCAGGGGATTCTATGTACTCTGATATCTCTCTCTGGGTTTTTGTTGAGCATTAACTCTAGCTTTATCAATAGTAATGGGATGGAAGAACATAAAAGGTTCGGCACACGTACTAGGGTAATGTTTCTGTCCGAGGCTAATTTCTTTTATGGCTAACTGTCTTTGGGAGGCTGGACTTGTGGATTTGGTTCTTTTTGTAGGACTCTTTCCCAGTCACGTGAACGTTGTTTACAAATCAGCTCAAATTCTTGATCTAAATATTCTGGAGAGTAAGGGTGCCAAGGAATATCTTTTTTTTTTTTTTTTTATCATATGAAATAAGGCTGCCTAAGGGCTGGAGGCCTTCTGGAAATGGCCCATATGTTCCATTTCTTTGAAATTCCTTTCCATTGCGAGTGGTTTTTCTGGGGCTCTTGGCACGATTTTGCATAGACTGATGTGCCTGTTGTCTTGATGGTATATGCCATGCTCTGCTCGGATCCAAGGTGTTTGTTTTAATTTGTCCCTGAACACCTACACGCGAGGGAATGGGATTCCATGGGACCTACTAAAGAGACGGATGGCTGCACGAGGCCAGTGATGAGTGGTGCTGTCTGGAAGAAGGCCATATCATGAAGGTGGTAATGACCGATGCTCACCAGCTAGCTAAAATGCCTGGTTGTTTCTGTGGTTGCAGGTCTTGGCCACTTTCCTGTATTTGTAGTGGTTACACAGATGACAGGTGGAAGGGACCTCCTTTTATTGCAGCTTCTGCTCAGCATTGGCTTGGGTCTCGTTGTTTTAGTCCAGTCAACCACGGGTTTGAGGATGGAGATGCTGGTATTTTCATGGCCTTGGAGGCCTCTAGAAACTCATATCCCTTTTTCAGGAGTTCTGCCATCTCTATGCTCTCTGCATTATGGGGGGCAGCACAGAAATCGGTTAGAAGGTTGTGGACCCATTTCCCCTTTGCCAGATTGCCTTCTTGTGTTCTCTATCAGTGTCAAAGTACAGGTGTATTAACAGAGACTCAAGTTCATCTCAGAATCTCTTTTCTCTTGCGTTTAACAGGTTGAGAGCCTGTCAGGCATGGCCTGATCTAGTGGAGGTAGGTATAACTTTGTTCTACAGAATGAGTACAGTTCCTTCATCTCATACAAGGACCTGTGCTAGTTCCTGGTACAGTCTTTATAGAGACCCCTCTTCCCCTGAGCACCAAGAACACGTGTGATCTGGGGGAGGATGGCACCTGAAATTGACCTGAGGACATTGCCTTCTTTGTTGAACTTGTGAAGTGGCGAGGTGGAACTGTATATTTGCTTTACAAGTTCTTACAGATAGTTCAGTTGTCAAGCAAGGAGGCAGACGGAGGTTGATAGCATATGTGTTTGGTAATTCACCTGTAAAGTTCCTGTAGACTTTTTCCTTGTGAGGTTATCTTTATAGTGGTAGGCATTGCTGTATTAAGTCTGTTAGTCACAAGAAATCTGCTGGATCTAATGTACTAGTGGGAACAATCTCGGGAGAACTCTAAGCAAGAACTTTAGTAGTGTATTTAGTGAGTTAGTGGCCTTTTGTATCAGTAAACATGGGTCTATATTGAGTGCTTTAATCATCCGAGTTTGATGCAAAAAACCATGCATGGTCTACTAAGGAGGACCATGAGTTCTCAAGGGAAAGCAACCTAGATTTTAAGTACCATTTTCAGTCCATTAGTGGTTTTTTGTAGTAGTAGGCATAGCCATAATGAGGCTGTTAATCATTACGGCTTGATGCAAAAGCCATGTTGGTCTACCTGGCCTCTCTGTGAGGTTACTGGTTAAAGGTGCCTAGGATTCTGGAGATAACTAACTTTATTCCCGGGATATGACCCTTTTTTATTTGGCTTTCAGACTGAAATGTGGTGGCAGGTAACTGAACACTTACAGTATACTGTCAGGTAACATGAGTGACATGAGCACTTTTGCATCAATTGCTGAGCCTGATGCCTAAACCTAAGTACAGTGATTAAGCTTCAATCTTTATAATAATCTATGTTTTTTGCTCACAATATTGATGTGTGTTATACACAGATCTTCAAAATACACTTAGTCGTCCACCTCTCCATTAATCCTGAAGATGTGATTGTTTCCCCAATCTCTACTTAAGAAGCGCCTGCTTTACCAACTTCTTTCTAAGCTCTCCCTTTCTTTTTAAGAGCTTCTCTAGTAACGTTCGTTTCTTCAGTGTGATCAGCATGTTAAATCCAATAAATTAAAAGTAGTAATGACAAATTTTATTTTGTAAGATACTGAGCAGCTAGGCATCTCCTTAATAGGTCTTTACTGAATTAAGAAAATACTTCAGTTACAAACATTTTTTATCTTTCTGTATGTCTGCAAAATATGAAACAGTTAATGCAACATATGTCAGAATGATATAGGAAAGTAATAACTGGGTTATGCTTGTAATTAACAATGGGATTTTGGTGTTGGTACAGAAGATGAAATAGAATGATTCTAGCAGGTCATATACTGGGATACCTGTTTGTGTGGAGGCACCCAGCTTGCTCTTTCCATGCCAAGACAGCATCAGCAACCTGGGTAGCCACATCCTCACCTCAGATGACTGTGCATGCAAGAAACATACCAGGATGTTGATTGATTGATTAATTGTGGGTTATCTGGCGTCACAACTACCAGGGTCACTGACGCCGAATACTAAATGTGATCTTTTCACTTTTATAGTATGTTATAAAAATTAAAAATAAAATTCTGCTATACAGAACTACATATAAATTTGATTAAAAAGGAAAAACAAAAAAGAAAACTAAAATAAATAAATAAATAAATATATAAAATTCTGCTAAAAAGAACTATTAATAAATTTGATCCGATAAAGACAGTATAACTTAAGAAAAAAATATATATATACTAAGACAGCACATCTGTCAAATATATTTGAGAAGACCAGCTTCTTTGATAAAAGAGATAACATTATTAATACATACATATACTTTCTCCCAACAGTTTTGCCATGCTATAATTACCACCTGCTTCACTGCTATATGATAAAAAACGATTCCTAAGTTCCACTAGACTGGGTAGCTGGACGATTATCTAATGCTGAGAGACTAAGGCATTAAAGGTTACTCATTCTGGTTGGCATCAAGGATTCACGCCCTACGCAAGAGTGAAGGAATGTAAGGGAAAGGAGACAAAGAAGCCTGTGGTGGTGCAAGGCCAGCATGATATAACAACAAAAATCAAAGCTTCTTGTAGCTCCAGTAGAAAAATAGTGGTAAGAAAACCACTTTTAGCAAGCTGACACTTTTTTGGTTCTGAAATTTTTCCTTGTCTGTGGGCCTAGAGCTTTAAGAAAGATTTAGGCATAACATCAGGTCTGGCCTAAATAGATAGTATGTTCTGATAGCACTAAGTATAAATCAGAGTATATTTCTAGCCTAGTTACAAAACATTTGTTTAAAATACCAAGTTACTGTGTCCCTCAGTAGTGAAACAAACTGTGTGCGAAATAGTTCCTGAAGAAAGAACGAGTCAGTTTAACAGTTCATCAGAAATTTCGCCCAAAAGAAAATCTTGGTATCGATTGTACCTTGGATGATCTGAAACCCAATCTCCCCAACTCACGTCTAGGAGAGAAAAACGTATCTCTGAAGGAACGAAATTTCAAAAAAGGTTTCCTACTGAAGTTAACTCTTATGACTCCCTTTCTGATCATTCATAGTTCAAGTAAGAAGAGAAATAATGTAACCCCAGTTTCTTTCTTCAGCGCGTTGCTTTTTTGTATCTGAAAGCGCTTTACACATATACAGACAGACATACACACACACACACACACACATATATATATATATATATATATATATATATATATATATATATATATATATATATATATATATATATATATATATATATATATATATATATATATATATATATATATATATATATATATATATATATATATATATATATATTATATATATATATATATATATTATATATATATATTCAGTTATATATATATATATATATATATATATAATATATATATATATATATATATATATATATATATATATATATATATATATATATATATATATATATATATGAATATAAAAATATGGCATATATGAATATATAAATGAATATTATATACAAAATCGAAAATATGGAAGGAAAGAGAAACAATGTTTTCTTTCCTTCGATATATATATATATTTTTTTTTATATATATATATATATATATATATATATATATATATATATATATATATATATATATATATATGTATAAGTGTGTGTGTGTTTGTATGTGTGTGCGAGGGAGGCATAAGAATGAGGCTCAACTTTTAACCGATTTAGTTTATTTATTTTGCCTCAGATTATCTGACATGATATAATCAGTGGTCATTCTTGACGGAATGGCTGGGGAAAAAAAGAGACCAGAAACGTGTGATAATGTTTCACCATTGTTCATGAAATCTGATTTCATTTTTAAAATCAGGAAAACCTACAGTAAGTACTCGCATTGTTGTTGGCTACTCAGGAAAACCATTTTTTCCCGTTTATAAACGTATTTGAATTCAAGGACAGACGAACTTACGAAGGGTAAATTGGTCTTTTATTCTTTTATTATGGTTTTGCTGCATACATAAGGGCCTTCCAAATCTCGTTAATATCTCCTCAATATTTTTTTAGGTCAGGTTTTAGGCAGCCATCATAGCGATCCCTCTAAATAAGTCTGTGACAGTCTGTGGATTGAAAGTAATCAGATAAATGAGAGACTATTCAAAATTCCCGTCTTGTAGTCTCCTGCCCCTTGATGAAAGGGCTGCCCGAATATTCCAGAACTACTGAAGGCGGATGTGAATGAAGGGAGAGACCACCTTGAAGATGATGATCCCTCTGATCACCTAGATACCTGTCCTGTTCTAACAGAAAGTTAAGAGCAGAAATCGGAAGTGAATGAAGGGAGAGACCACCTTGAAGATGATGACGATCCCTCTGATCATCTAGATACCTGTCCTGTTCTAACAGAAAGTTAAGAGCTGAAGTGAATGAAGGGAGAGACCACCTTGAAGATGATGACGATCCCTCTGATCATCTAGATACCTGTCCTGTTCTAACAGAAAGTTAAGAGCAGAAATCGGAAGTGAATGAAGGGAGAGACCACCTTGAAGATGATGACGATCCTCTGATCACCTAGATACCTGTCCTGTTCTAACAGAAAGTTAAGAGCAGAAATCGGAAGTGAATGAAGGGAGAGACCACCTGAAGATGATGACGATCCTCTGATCATCTAGATACCTGTCCTGTTCTAACAGAAAGTTAAGAGCAGAAATCGGAAGTGAATGAAGGAGAGACCACCTTGAAGATGATGACGATCCTCTGATCATCTAGATACCTGTCCTGTTCTAACAGAAAGTTAAGAGCAGAAATCGGAAGTGAATGAAGGGAGAGACCACCTTGAAGATGATGACGATCCTCTGATCATCTAGATACCTGTCCTGTTCTAACAGAAAGTTAAGAGCAGAAATGGAAGTGAATGAAGGGAGAGACCACCTTGAAGATGATGACGATCCTCTGATCATCTAGATACCTGTCCTGTTCTAACAGAAAGTTAAGAGCAGAAATCGGAAGTGAATGAAGGAGAGACCACCTTGAAGATGATGACGATCCCTCTGATCATCTAGATACCTGTCCTGTTCTAACAGAAAGTTAAGAGCAGAAATCGAAAGTGAATGAAGGAGAGACCACCTTGAAGATGATGACGATCCTCTGATCATCTAGATACCTGTCCTGTTCTAACAGAAAGTTAAGAGCAGAAATCGGAAGTGAATGAAGGAGAGACCACCTTGAAGATGATGATGATCCTCTGATCATCTAGATACCTGTCCTGTTCTAACAGAAAGTTAAGAGCAGAAATCGGAAGTGAATGAATGAAGGGAGAGACCACCTTGAAGATGATGATGATCCCTCTGATCATCTAGATACCTGTTCTGTTCTAACAGAAAGTTAAGAGCAGAAATCGGAAGTGAATGAAGGGAGAGACCACCTTGAAGATGATGATGATCCCTCTGATCATCTAGATACCTGTTCTGTTCTAACAGAAAGTTAAGAGCAGAAATCGGAAGTGAATGAAGGGAGAGACCACCTTGAAGATGATGATTCCTCTGATCATCTAGATACCTGTCCTGTTCTAACAGAAAGTTAAGAGCAGAAATCGGAAGTGAATGAAGGAGAGACCACCTTGAAGATGATGACGATCCCTCTGATCATCTAGATACCTGTCCTGTTCTAACAGAAAGTTAAGAGCAGAAATCGGAAGTGAATGAAGGAGAGACCACCTTGAAGATGATGACGATCCCCTTGAAGATGATGAATGAAGGGAGAGACCACCTGAAGATGATGATCATCATAGATACCTGTCCTGTTCTAACAGAAAGTTAGAGCAGAAATCGGAAGTGAATGAAGGGAGAGACCACCTTGAAGATGATGATTCCTCTGATCATCTAGATACCTGTCCTGTTCTAACAGAAAGTTAAGAGCAGAAATCGGAAGTGAATGAAGGGAGAGACCACCTTGAAGATGATGATTCCTCTGATCATCTAGATACCTGTCCTGTTCTAACAGAAAGTTAAGAGCAGAAATCGGAAGTGAATGAAGGGAGAGACCACCTTGAAGATGATGACGATCCCTCTGATCATCTAGATACCTGTCCTGTTCTAACAGAAAGTTAAGAGCAGAAATCGGAAGTGAATGAAGGAGAGACCACCTTGAAGATGATGACGATCCCTCTGATCATCTAGATACCTGTCCTGTTCTAACAGAAAGTTAAGAGCAGAAATCGGAAGTGAATGAAGGGAGAGACCACCTTGAAGATGATGACGATCCCTCTGATCATCTAGATACCTGTCCTGTTCTAACAGAAAGTTAAGAGCAGAAATCGGAAGTGAATGAAGGGAGAGACCACCTTGAAGATGATGACGATCCCTCTGATCATCTAGATACCTGTCCTGTTCTAACAGAAAGTTAAGAGCAGAAATCGGAAGTGAATGAAGGGAGAGACCACCTTGAAGATGATGACGATCCTCTGATCATCTAGATACCTGTCCTGTTCTAACAGAAAGTTAAGAGCAGAAATCGGAAGTGAATGAAGGAGAGACCACCTTGAAGATGATGACGATCCCTCTGATCATCTAGATACCTGTCCTGTTCTAACAGAAAGTTAAGATCAGAAATAACCACCTTAAATGACAATGAATGTCCATAACAGAAAGAAGTGGAGGGAGACCACCTTGAAGATGATGACGATCCCTCTGATCATCTAGATACCTGTCCTGTTCTAACAGAAAGTTAAGAGCAGAAATCGGAAGTGAATGAAGGAGAGACCACCTTGAAGATGATGACGATCCCTCTGATCATCTAGATACCTGTCCTGTTCTAACAGAAAGTTAAGAGCAGAAATCGGAAGTGAATGAAGGAGAGAGTTTTGAAGATGATGACGATCCCTCTGATCATCTAGATACCTGTCCTGTTCTAACAGAAAGTTAAGAGCAGAAATCGGAAGTGAATGAAGGGAGAGACCACCTTGAAGATGATGACGATCCCTCTGATCATCTAGATACCTGATACCTGTCCTGTTCTAACAGAAAGTTAAGAGCAGAAATCGGAAGTGAATGAAGGAGAGACCACCTTGAAGATGATGACGATCCCTCTGATCATCTAGATACCTGTCCTGTTCTAACAGAAAGTTAAGAGCAGAAATCGGGAGTGAATGAAGGAGAGACCACCTTGAAGATGATGACAATCCTCTGATCATCTAGATACCTGTCCTGTTCTAACAGAAAGTTAAGAGCAGAAATCGAAAGTGAATGAAAGGAGACCACCTTGAAGATGATGACGATCCTCTGATCATCTAGATACCTGTCCTGTTCTAACAGAAAGTTAAGAGCAGAAATCGGAAGTGAATGAAGGAGAGACCACCTTTAAGATGATGACGATCCCTCTGATCATCTAGATACCTGTCCTGTTCTAACAGAAAGTTAAGAGCAGAAATCGGAAGTGAATGAAGGGAGAGACCACCTTGAAGATGATGACGATCCCTCTGATGGGTAGTGCATCATCTAGATACCTGTTCTGTTCTAACAGAAAGTTAAGAGCAGAAATTCCGTAATTTATCAAAAAGGTTTAGCGCACGCACCACGAAATACAAGTAGCATAAATGAATGAATAAATAAAAAAATATATTTTGTTGTGGTGAAGCTAAGGGATGCTGGAGAAATCCGTTGTGAGGAAAGACACTGGGGTACACAGTAAATCTTCTTGAACCGAATCATTTACCCATTCCAGTTGATACTCTCTTTCCTAATCAGAGGCCCTTGTAGGAAACGAAAGATGAGAAAAAAATATGAATTCTATTCTTATATATATATATATATATATATATATATATATATATATATATATATATATATATATATATACATACATACATATATTAACTTTATCACATACACAATTGTTCTGTGCATTAGTAGAGTTAGTAAAAGGACCTCATTCAAACTGGATGGTATCTAGTGAAGTATTTATTCAGAAAAAGTTACAAGCTTTCTTGGACAAACATTCCACATTATCAAGTATCCGGATACTTGGTACGGACACTTGATAATGTGGACTGTTTGTCCAAGAAAGCTTGTAACTTTTTCTGAATAAATACTCCATTAGATACCATCCAGTTTATATATATATATATATATATATATATATATATATATATATATATATATATATATATATATATATATATATATATATATATAATTTTATTATTCGTTTATCTCCCTGCGAAATCAGTCATGGTATTCTCATCTGCATGTTTCCTGGATATCTGTTGCTTGGTCCTCTTTCGTCTTTTATAGCATTAAGGAATTATATTGACGTGTATAACAAAGGATATTGTCCTCACAGCTAAAAGGATTTTAGGTGAAGGACCTTACTGACAGAATTGTATAACTCCCAAAGTATGGTGTGGGAACTTATAAACGGCGATGTTAAGTTTAAAATCGTGTCTTCATTTACTGGTTTCACCAGGCAATTTGTAATTGTAAGTGGTAACAGCCAAGTTTACTTTAAGGCATAAGCACTGCATAATAAAATATCGCTTGATATAATCGACGGTTTTCCAGGAATAAGAAAAATTCAGTGAATATCTGGAAGGAACGAACCGTCTTTTCGGAATCCTTCCTGAGTCATTTGAATAAGGACCCGGGAACGTAGTTCCTCGTCGCCATTCCCTCTGGAATCCATTTCTGATTGAGTTTCCAGACATCGGTCCCGTGGATGACTCATTTCTCGTCTCATTTACCCGGTCATTTTCCAGGAGATTATCCTCTACTTTTGTCACATCAATAATTTTGTGAATTACCTTGATTCTGTGAAGTGTCTTAAGTTTCAGGTTGATGTTTTTTGTTCGTTCTCTCGTCGTGTTATCTGGTGTTTTCATAAAAATTTATGGCTCTCTATGTAGGCCATAATTTAAGGGATAAATGATTGAAAGCTAAAGTTGAACTTCATGTTATTGTTTTTGCATGAAGAATGTTCTGGTGACTAAATCTCAAGATTTATTTTTTATTATATATATTAAAATTCAGCCTGTCGTAGATAGAAACTGAAAGATTTACGGCCTCAGTGGCACATGTAAGAGCGCCTGAATACCAGTAAAAGAGAGAGGATTTGTTTTCTGCATTATCACATTAGAAACACAATTTAATTCTTCCATTTAAGAACAACAGTTTTGATATTACTCAAAATGACTCACCGTCAACAGACAGATTGTGTGGATACTAAGTGCGGTTTTTATTATGATTAATTTTATTATATCCTTCAATCTGACATTCAATCTAGTGTATGTTACTTCTCAAGTCGAATAATACGTCAGTATCAGCTGCTAGCTACATCCCAGAATCTGCGGTGTAACAGGCGCAAAATGAACAGAGGGACAAGAGCGGTCAGACGTTTAATACAAATATCAGTAATCGCACAAACTATAAAAAAGGATCCACATCCCGTTTATGCACAAGGGCAAGAAAGTAACTGTCTGTGTAGTATGACTTCATACTAATTTGTAGACAACATTTGCTCGTAGAACGGGGTCTCATTAGACAACCTACACAGGTAGTTACTTTCATGCAATATTCATCCTACCGTTTTATGTAGCTCTCTCTCTCTCTCTCTCTCTCTCTCTCTCTCTCTCTCTCTCTCTCTCTCTCTCTCTATATCTATATATATATATATATATATATATATATATATATATATATATATATATATATATATATATATATATATATATATATATATATATATATATATATATATATATATATATATATATATATATATATATATGTATATATATATATATATATATATATATATATATATATATATATATATATATATATATATATATATATATATATATATATATATATATATATATATATATATATATACAATATATATATATATATATATATATATATATATATATATATATAATAAAAAGTGAATGTTAGTTTATTTGTTTGATACTATAGCAATCTGAACCACTTGACAGACCCATAAGAAAAAAATTTGCACATGGCCACTATGTCATCCCAGAAAGGTTTATAACTCAAAATCAAACCCCTACCCCGTGAGACAGACATACAAACAGACAAAACATATTAAATTTTCGTTTTCACGTCACCTTTTCCTTCAGTGCTTTACGTGTTAATTCTCATTTTTCACCTGACTCTCCACCTTTTCGTCCAGGCGCTGTCAGATGCATGATTAACCTACAACAATAAATCCACATCCCCTGTAACATCAGTTTTTGGTCAGAATTTTACGTGAATTCTGATCACATTTTATGAGAATTATTAATATGATTATTTATTACCTCGATCAAATCAACATTGAAAACCTACGAGGCATAAAAGTAAAGGAACACGACAAAGTTAAACTCCTCCCAGTGCAAACCCTATAATCAGTTTAGCATATCCAAAAAAATTAAACAGATGTGTTTGACTGTAATAGAATGACTTTCTTTCAGTCATAAAGCAATGTAATTTAAAATGCTCGTGGCCATCATTTGACCCAACTCAGTTTATAACAATTAATAATATAATTGTTTATTACCTCAATAAAATCAACAGTGAAATCCTGTATTTGTTTAAATGAGGTTTGGAATTAATTATAGACAACAGAGTGGTGGAGACAGTTAACCATATAGACAGGCCTTCCCGAGTCTATCTCACCACATTATAATTTTGATCGAAGAACTAAGTAACGTTTTTCATACAGTCACGAACATAGAACATGCTTGAACAAACGAAGCATCAACTTCAATTCGGTGATTCTCACACTTCTACTTGAAATGGACACCTGGCAACTCCATCAACCCATCGCACCTATTGCCGCATACCCTTTTTTAGGAAAATAAAATGTTTGTGGTTATTTTTTTAGAATGATATGTATTCATTTCTATCTTTTATCAACGTGTATTTATTCAAAACAATAAATAACCGTTTGACTTACATTCCTCCGCGAAGGGAATGTTTTGGTTCATGATACCTTATTAAGTCATTACCATAGGTACGAACTGAACATTAGGTGCTCACCAAACTTTGCTTGGTACGGGCTGATATAAGTGCCATATGAACGTGCATTGCGGTAACTTTTTGCTATTGTTCCGTGTGACCTTATACTAAATGCTACGCTCATAAATTTGATGTTATTGTAAAGTTAATGAGGTATAATTTATTATGCTATGTTAAAAAGTCCCTAAAACAAAAATAAAGCATACCAATCACAAGATGAATTAGCCCTATTGGAAAACGTTTGCAACTCTTTTTTTATCAATTCACCAAAACTCGCTAAATAGAGATAACTGGAATTTTTCTGCTCAGCACAAAAGTAAAAAGAATTACCTTTTTATATATAATTCATTATTATTTGTGTTAGGTGTGATATAACAAAGGGCAGTGAAACAAAGGCAAAATGTACGGACGGGTTGTAGGTTATCGGTAAGTGATGCCTGTTGGCTACTATTTTACAAAAAATCACCAAAAAGAGAAAATTCAATACTTTTCGTTCGCAGTAAATTCAGCTGAATGACGAGGAGGTGGAAGGCTGGCGGCGGCTGCTGCTGCACCAATTCACTTAATAATGAGAAAGAAGCAAAAAGGCTTAGCAGAGTAGATTCTAAATATTTCTGATTAAAAAAAAGACTTATATTCTCATACAATATTAATGAATGAGTTTGAATGAGAGCCTGGGAGACAGACAGACAGAGAGGAAATGAGAGAGAAAGGAGAGGGGATGTTAAGGAAAAGAAAGTGGGAGAGAGAGAGGGGAGAAAGAGAGACAGTTTATCGGCTGTTATTCAGTTTTTCTGGGCAGTGCTGTGTTGGTCAGCTATTATATATATATATATATATATATATATATATATATATATATATATATATATATATATATATATATATATATATATATATATATATATATATATATATATATATATATATATATATATATATATATATATATATATATATATATATATATATATATATATATATATATACATATATATATATATATGTATATGTATATGTGTATATATATATATATGTACCATATATATACATACATATATATGCATACACTGTTTGAATGTTGCAACCATATATATACATACATGAGTACTTCCTTCTTCTACTTCCTTCTGTACTTCCCTGCCCCTTCACTGGTAAAATATGGACAGATGAAATGTTACAGGAGTATATATACAAGGCATATGTAGGTGTGGCATTAAGTCTCCGATGGTATGCAGGTGACCGTTTCCCAAGAAGGAGGGAAAATAAACAATTCTCTGGTGGTTTTTGGCCTCATTAACTCCTGTTTTGCGATTCGTCTGGTGGTCTTGTTTCCTGGAGCACCTGTTTGAGAAGAGGTTTAAGGATTAAACTGTCGATTTCATCCGCTTTCCAATGTTCTCCTGACAAGTTCATATTGTTGGTTTGATTGATGATAGCAGATTCCAGCATCTTTCTTTTGTACGGAGAGCTACTTTTGAAAACCAGCTCCGCCCCGCTCCAATTTATAGAATGGCCTCTATCCCTGATGTGTAAAAAAATTCCTGAAGTGTCCAAAGCATAGCGTACTGATCTTTTGTGCTCTGTTAATCTTTGCGAGAGGGGCCTGCCCGTCTCTCCCATGTAAACCTCATTACAATTGCTGCACGGAATCTTGTAAACTCCGACTTCTTCCCCTTTTTTATTTAAGTAAACGTTAATGAGCGAGCTCCCGAAGGATTTGGGATAATGGAAGATAAAAGGATTGTTAGACGAAAACTTCCAAAAAGCCACAGAACAACTCAGGTCTAACAATCCTTTAATCAGTTCTTGCCTGTATTCCTAATCTTATCTATTTCATCACCAATGTGTTCAGGACTACATTTAGTAATGCTCTTAAAAACGTAGATGTGAACAATGATTTCTTAAGCATATTGCGTTGATTACAATAAAAATGTGCGTAGGTAGAAATATTAATAAGTTTTCTGTAAACACTATATTCAAACCCATTACTGGTTTAGGTGTTAGACAATCTAAAAAAGTTAGGGAACCATCCTTTTTCATTTCCATAGCAAATTTGATTGATGGCACTAATTCATTCAACTTGTATAAGAAATTAATTACTGTTTCGTTCCCTAACAATATACAAATTATATCATCATCATACCTGAACCATACTACACTGAGTGGAACAATTTTATTTAACATTTGCTTTCAAGAATTTCCATACACAAGTTACTTAATACTGTAGATAAAGGGTTCCCCATTGCCATACCAAAATTTTCGAGAGCAAAACTTCCCTTTGAATCCAAATTTTTGTTGTTTATACATAATTTAATTAATTCTGGTGTTTTTGTAAAATGTTATGCCCAGCTGTGTGTTTCCTAATAATTCCGACAGAAACTCCAGCAGATCGTCAACAGGTACTTTTGTGAATAATGATACCAACTCAGAACCCACCAGCCTTGATACACTATTAATCTGCCCACTATTTAGTTTGGTTATCAAGTCAACATTATTCCTGATATTAGCATCAGGGATGGTACCAACCAGTGGGTTAAGAAAACCACTATGTACTTAGCTAGATTGTAAGATGTGGAGCAGCGGAATTAACTGAACTAATAACTGAACCAGCGGGAAAATTTATTTTAGGATTATGACAACACAAGAGAAATGTTCCCCCTGGACCAGTTATTAGTTCAGTTGATTTCGTGTACTGATTAGGTGTAATAAATAAATAGAGTTCCAAGTTATTTTTATGTTTTGCTAGTCTTGAAAAAATCCGTACCCAAAGTACTTGAATTATATCTGTTTCTTCAACTCACCAACATTTCAGAATTGCATTAGCATAGTAAAACTTCAGATCAGGCACAGGTCAAGACAAAAATATCTTTTTCTGCAGTTTGACTTAATTAATCCGTCTGAGTCATATACATACATTCACATAGCATTAGGTCAGTTGATTTCGTGTGTGTGAGATCAATATACGAAATCAACTGACCTAATATTATGTGTATGTATGTGTATGACTCAGACGGATTAATTAAGTCAAACTGCAGAAAAAGATATTTTTGTCTTGACCTGTGCCTGACTTAGAGTTTTACTATGCTAATGCAATTCTGAAATGTTGATGAGTTGAAGTAACAGATATAATTCATGTACTCTGGGTAGGGATTTTTTTCAAGACTAGCAAAACATGAAAATAACTTAGAACTCTATTTATTTATTACACCTGCTGTTATTTCCAACAAAAATGAAAAAGCTCTTTAGCTAAAGATTTCTCTTTATAAGAAATCGAGTATCGTAAATACTGCGTGCTATGAGTTATTATCCGTACCTGACCTTGCATGTCCTTTAGGAGACCATTTTTTCTTTTTTTTTACTTCTTCCTCATCGTTACAAAAGGAGAAGATAGGATGGAAGTTCCCACAGGAGTGTAAACGCGTCTGGAATTCCTTTGAGTGTTATTCCTTACATGTGTCGTGTTTGAGGAAATAAAAATGCAATTTAATCTTGGTTCTGTGAAACTCTGCAGCGAATCTGAAATGGTCCTCCGGAGAGTCAGTCCTCTGCATAACGTTGACAACAATAACAATGATTTCTCTTTCCAATGGTGTCCTAAACTAACCCAATTGGTCCCACCAGGAAACGCTTGTGGGGACTAATGCTTTTCGTGATCAGATATTAAAGAAAGAATCTACAATGAAACTATCCGTTTTTTTAATGCGTGAGAGTTATTGTTATTGTAAGAAATTTACATTAAATAATTAGAGGTAATGAAAAGATATATTGAACTCACACTTCATAAAATAAATAACAAAATTTAAAATATTGTTAGAAAGTTTGGAGCAAAAAGTAATCATTATATTGAGTTTAAAAATACTGATTTCATTAAAAAAAACACACACACTTAAAAGTGGAGTTACGTAGGAAAGCTGTCAGAAGCAGTGCTGGTATGTGGGCACCAGGCGCCTGCCCGGGAAAAACCTCAGGTACATATTACTTGGGATCCAACTTCTTTCATGACCTTTGCGTCCAGATTGCTAATTCACTGGACTCTCTCTCGAAACACCAGTGCTCGATCCCGTTGTGAGTCAGAAATTTATTCATGTGAAACACGTCCCAATATGTTCATATATATATATATATATATATATATATATATATATATATATATATATATATATATATATATATATATATATATATATATATATAAAATATATATATATATATATATATATATATATATATATATATGTATGTATGTATGTATGTATGTATATACATTTCTATATAATAAAAGTGAATGTTTGTATATTTGTTTGGATGCTATAGAAATCCAAACCACTTGACAGACCCAGACAAAATTTTGCACACTGCCCCTATGTCACCCCAGGAAAGTTTATAAATGAAACTCAACCCCTACCTCGTGACAGACATACAAACAAAGACAAAACAAATGAAATTTTCGTTTTTATTGGTATTGTTCATCTGCCCCTCAGTAACTTTATGGGAGTCACCAGTAGCTTGAGTAGAAAATCACCACTTTTTCTGTTGGTGACGTCATTAGACTCCTCCCACTGCAAACCCTATAATCAGCTTAGTATATCCAGAACAATTAAACAGATGTGTTTGACTGTATTAAATTAGAATTGCTTTCATTATAAAATCAATTTTTTTATCAGAATTTATGTGAAATTTAATTATAATTTATGATAATTATTAATTTAATAATAATTGTTAATTACCTCAATAAAATCAACACTGAAAATCTATATCGATAATTTCTATAAGTAGAGTTTCGATTTCCGCAGCCGAGAACGACCTCCCCATCCTCGCATGCGCATTAGCTGATAGCTAAGCCCAATGTCATCAACATACAATATTTCCTTTTTTTATTCATTCAAATGCAAATTTCCTCATTAAGTCATTCTTTTCTTCTTCGTTTTTAGCTTCGGAATTCGCTACAGTGACTGCTTCGTGACTATACGGTAATGCATTTCGTTATAAAGTCGGTTTAAATGAGGTCTGAAATTTAGTTATGGGGCAGTTTGGCAACACCACTACCAAGAAAAACAACTTCACCATAGAGCAACCACTCTCTCTCTCTCTCTCTCTCTCTCTCTCTCTCTCTCTCTCTCTCTCTCTCTCTCTCTCTCTCTCTCACCATTTTAATCAGATGAGTGCCAAATATATGTATATATCATGTTTATTTAAAGCAATGAATTCAAGACAGAATTATGACTCACAGGAAAGAAAAGTATTTTCAGTGATAGTACACATACTTTACACGACAAAACAATTCAAAGAGGATGTAGGAAAATTTTAATGAGGTCTTCCAAGTTCTTCTGGGCAGCGCCGGTTTGCTCAGCTGGTATATTATATTTTTGTTTTTGTCATGGTCTGGATACTTAACTTTATGCCTGAAAATGATACATAAACAGTGAGTGAAAGTATATATTAGAATGAGATGTCGCTCTCACGCAGTGCTAACTAGTGACCAAACAGGCTTTTTTTGGGCTTATTATTACACTTACCTTTTCTTCTCGAGTTGAGGTGCAAATGCACAAGTGCAGGTATGGTTTAACGCACCGTGCAGTAACATGACGGACACCAAAGCCACAGGATCAGTGCCAGGAGATAAGCGTTAAAGCTTAGATGAGTCCTGTTCTTAGCAGTGGGCAGGGAAGAAAGTCACCCTCATGTTAACCTGATTCCCCAATAAAAGTATGTCGCCCACTTTTTACATCTCTTGACTTCCATCCCGAGATCTACTCTTTTTCATTTCTCTTATAAACGATACAATTTATGTCCTGTAACTTCCTCCGACAGTGTTCGTGAATTCTTAGAAGGCGCTCCAATTTACTATAGATCTTTCCCAAGGTCTCTCATATCAGGACTTTCTACGTATTTTCGCTTAGAATATCAAACCAGATTAAAGCAGCTCACCTATAGGCCTATGTAACATTTTTACCCTCTGTAGACTAATGCGACACCTAAATTGCTTACGTTTTTTACAGCTATTACTGTTTCCAACTGCTCTGGTTTTTTTCATGATGTATATTGGTGTCATTTTTCTTGTCTGTCTTTGCCATAACCCCAGTTTCTGCTCGGTTTTTGGCGCTAAGCTGTAGGCCCTCGCTGTTTCCCAAGGCCTCATTCAGTACGCAGCAACTTGCTTCTCTTAAGGAAGTCTTTTTAACAGTGAAGTTGTGTGGCTATTTTACATATACATATTCTTCTTCTTTTAACGTGCTTTTTCCCATTTTTTTGTATGGGGTAAGCACGATGCCTTCTTTTGAAGGACTTTGAATTGGCTTTGGGGTAGACCGTAGTCTCGATCGGCTGCCCTGCCTGACATCGCTTAGACCCCGGTAGCGCATGTACATGTATCGTACCAAACCACCAGCTCCCTTTCTCCCAGCAGCGAGGAGAGTTGAGCGGTTAGGTCGACAGTTCAAGACGTGTGAGGTGTCTGTTATGTTTTTAGAAGATGTTGGAGTGGCTTTGTTTGTGTGTGTATTAGTCTGTAACACCCATTTGCTTTTAGCAGACTTATTTTGCATATACATATAATGTAATTATATCTATCTGTCTATATATGTGTGTGTGTATAATTATGTTCTTGTTTGTTTATTTTGTTTTATGGTTTCTTTCTCCTGACCATCTTTTGACTAGTTAAAAGTTATTTGTGCAATTTGATTTTTCTCTGAAGTGAGAAGTGGAAAGTTGTGTGCAGCAAGAGAAGGCTCTCTGTGGCCATTTTGAACATCGACATAAATTAGGAAGCTGAAAAGAAAGTGGTGAGCAAAAGAAGTTTCAAAATGAACTGACTTTTCTTTTATTTATTTATCCGACCGGTTTTCTTAGAACTGAACAGGTGATTTACACAGGAGAAAAATACTTATTCAGCCTGGAAGTGACCAGCCACGCAAGGTGTTAAATGAATTCACTCCCAAACCTTTGCACTGAAACCTAAACGATGCTATCTGTCCCCGACTCTTGGGAATTGGCTGAAATCAGGAACTTGATGAGGAAGGTGCATCTTGGTTACCCGCGCTTCGTATGAGAAATGGAATGGCAGTGTTTTTCTGGTTTGGAAAAAGATCAGAATCCGAAAACCGATGTTTCAAAAGAATGTAAGGCGAATGCCCGCGGCAAGGAGACTCATTAGTTCGAACCTTCTTTTCCACGACGATAAAACGGGTATCTGTCATCTAGATACCTGACAAGATAGTTCTAAGCAAGGTCTATAGATTTCTTCTGACAAGAATTTTGACTGTTCTGCAGGTTACCTTGAACCGGACCTATAGTGCCGTTTCATTGTGACCATTTTAAAACATTCTCTTTAGGACACTAACATGAAAAAGATTATTCAGGTTATCATGTAGCCATGGTTATAACAAGAACAACAAATGTTAGTTTATGGAATTCTTAGGCATTGATATAGATAATTCTGCATTTGTTAACATAGATTTACATTTGCCTAATAAAACTTTAGGAATAATTTCTTTGATCATGGATTTGTATTGTCGGGAGAAGGTTTGCTCATTGTGGTTCAGTTAGGAGTTAATTATGAAAAGCAAAAGTGATCTACTCCTCTGAACATAAGCTCTCTCTGCACATCAATGTAATGGGCATGCACGCATGAATGTTTAATGGTGCAATTACTATCGAAACAACATATAAATGTCTTCAGTACTTCGGTAACAAAGGTTTGCTCGAAATTAAGATTGGGAAACCACATATAACTCGTGATAGGAAACCATGTTGCCTATGGGATGAATCTGGACATACAAATTAAACGTTGCATGATATGATTCAGATGTCTAAAAGAAATGAAAGTGATTAAAAGCAATAGGCTCTACCCTTTCCAAAAAGGCTTAATTATACAATTCGTTAATGAAGCTGCTGAGAATGGTCAAAGATAAATTTCAAACATCATATATTCTGATTACAGGCTAAATCAAGATGGTCTTGAACACTTTTTGGCTGCATTAAGCATGTCATCAACACCCATAGCACCGAATACATTCTAGGCAAACAAAATAATTAGATCAAACTCAAACCTCACGTTTTTTTGATGACATCAACCTCATTTTCCAGCTTTCCTGTTGAACAAGGCGCTTCCTATAAGATGAGGAAACTTCTATCCAAAAAGAGCTAAGCCTTTTCTTTTTGTTTGCCAGTGGAACTTTGGTAATGATTTGCAAAATGATGACAATGTAGAATTGGAAATGAAAAAGAAGAATTAGGAAATGCGATGGAAGATGGAAAACAATACGTTCATTTTGGTTATCATAGCTCATCAGTTTCCTGAATATGAATTCCTTGGAACTGCAGCGAGAAAGGGTTTGGCTCGTGGATTTTGCCGTAAGTGCAAGAGATGGAACGCTGTTGCATTCAAGCGAGGAATTTTGGTGCATTTAAAAACAATGGAAAAAATGTTTCTCTGTTATCACGGGGAAAAATATTTAAAACCGGGAAAAGGCGCGACAGATAAACTGACTGATTTAATTAGCGAGTGTTTTAAAAGCAATAACATCACATTACCATACGAAGTTATTACATTTTTTGTTAGATGTCGTACATTCTTTAGAATTCGTGTTTTGAACAGGAGCATTAGTTCCTCAAGAAAAGCGCAAAATAAAATGAAAAAGCTCGCAACGTTATATAGAACATAATTGAAGCATATACTTTGTATAATCATTATTTATTTTATAAATTTAAACTGTCTAATGCTCAACAAATTTCAGTTATTCACATCATCAAATATATGTTTGGTTGTTTTAATGTAATAAAGTTATGTATTTGTAATCTTACTTTTATTTTCCTAAAAGAATAAAATATAAATCTCTGAAAAGATGAAAAAACATTCAGAAAGAATAGTTCCTTTATTTTCTTATGGAAGTTCCACAGCTTACTCAGGCACGGCATGGTCGAGTGACGTCACCCTCTGACCCACCACAACTCCCACCATTCGGCTACCTGTTGGTGGCCTGAGAAGACCTCTTTAATCTATAGACCTTGTTCTAAGAACCCTCTTGGTTTACTTTCTCTGATGAATGAGGAATTTTTGTATCATGTAACAATTGTCGGCAATGTGATTTTACTGTTGCCGTTTCATTGTAGCAGTTTTATACATTATGATGTCACTCTTTTAACGTTTCACCCTCTATATTTCACAGCTGCAAAGTTAAGAAATACAATCATATTAAAATATTGAATATATAATGTAAGCTCAGAAATATTACCTGATAACATCGAAGCATGCTGAAACTATTCTGTCAATAGTAAATTACATTCTGATAATCTAAGAACATTTTTTCACTAAGGTGCTAAGATGTTACATAACACAAATACATTACAAAATACTAAAGTCAAAATATGATTATTGAACAGAGAGAAAAAAACGGATTTTGATCCTTATCATTTTACAATCACCAATGCAAGTAGGAATGTTGAAAGAAAATCAATAAAAGGCCTCGTGAAGTCTTGCATGATCTGAAATTCTAAATCACTGAATCTTTCTCCTCTGAACTTTAGGAATCTCTGAATAACTGTAAACAGCCACTTTGTGTGACGGTTGGGAATGGTGACGAGGAGCGAAGCTTCAATTGATAACAGAGAAAATTTAATTTCTAGTTTTAAATGATCGCCTCTTTTATTGCTCGAACATTATCAATAAGGCTCAAACTCTATAAGAATGCTGTACTTTATTTTCATTATTATTACTGGGGGGCGTGTGGGGGAGCCAGTGACATTTATCCATGAGAGAGAATTTGCTTGGAATATTTTAGTCCTTTTTACAATGACGCCATGTCAGTTCAGATCACAAGAAAGGCGTAGATGCGGATCTCTGCGAGTTTTACTCTCACCCAGAAAACATATTCGTTTTATCCGTATGAACAGACTCTCCATACTATAGGAATTTTGTTCAAAGTGAACTGTAATAATGACGTTAAAAGCGTGAAATGAGCCCAAATTTATTGATTTTGTAAAGAGAGTAGAGTATGCACTAAGAATCTGACTGACCCTTAGGCAAGACGCAGTGAAGCGTGGGTTCAAATTGAGTACATCTCCAGGTGATCATTGTTTATGGACGATTTGCATAAAGAATGTTTTGAAGGGAACGATGTCATTTCCAATCATAATGCAAATGAAAACCCTCAGTTTCCTTTAGGTCTCGTCAATAAATGCTGTCAGGAATTTCCTTCAGCACCCTCTTTCAGACTTTTTGTCCTTTTTTTCAGAATCACCAGACGCTCACGCTCAGCCTTTAGACATGTCATGCTATTTCTCGCATTGTGAAATATTTGGATGAAATGAAAGAAGACAAACATATATTCACATTAATAGGTAGGCAGTGACGAAAAACGAAAATCACTTTGGTTATCAATGAAACGTTTTGCAGATCTATTGTGTAATCAAGCTGGGAAATCGTTCTGGAGAATACTTCGTTCTATTTTTCAAAAAATAAAACCAGCGGCTCGGTCATTCAGCTGAGTTGTTTAGAACCCACTAAAGAATTGACGACATAGTCAGCGAGATCAATTTCAACTGATTTTGTGAAATAATGAGAATCATTAGGGTCATAGGAAGAAAAGTTAATGGATTTTAGGCGTGATCATAATTACAAATGTTATGAATATTACTTGTCTTGTCATTATTAGTTTTCAGTTTTTACTTAAGTATCTTGAATTGTCAAAATAAATGTGGCACAAAATATTAGTTTTGGTATTACACACACACACACACACACACACACACACACACACACACACAC
Organism: Macrobrachium rosenbergii; assembly: GCF_040412425.1. Classification (NCBI taxonomy): domain Eukaryota; kingdom Metazoa; phylum Arthropoda; class Malacostraca; order Decapoda; family Palaemonidae; genus Macrobrachium; species Macrobrachium rosenbergii. The sequence goes on from NC_089776.1 coordinate 2,469,072, forward strand.
ACACATATATATATATATATATATATATATATATATATATATATATATATATATATATATATATATATATAGATGCAGATCCTCGCTATCACTCGCATCTGCTAGTTCCCATATCCGTCCCATACCCATACCCGTACACATATCTATACCATACCCATACCCATATCTGTATCATATCCATACCAATACCCATATATGTATCATACCCATACCTATACCCAAATTTGTTTTATACCCATACCCATATCTGTATCATATCCATACCCACATCTGTACCATACCCATACCCATATCTGTACCACACCCATACCCATACCTATACCCGTACCATATCCGTTCCATACCCATACCCATACCCTTCATGTTCTACCCTTAATAAGTTCCCCCTTCATGTTCATGGGAAGGGAAGGGAGGGGAGGGGAGGAGGAAGGGGAAAGGAAAGGGGAATGGGTAGGGTGGGGGGGGAGGGAAGAAGAGGTGGAAAGGGGAATGGGGAGGGTGAGAGGGGGAGGGGAAGGGGAAGAGGAAAGGGGAATGGGGAGGGTGAATGGGAGGGGAAGAGGAAAGGGGAATGGGAGGGTGAGGGGAGGGGGAGGGAAGGGGAAAATGGGGAAGGGTAGGGGAGGGAGGAAGGGGATGGGGAGGGTGAGGGGAAGGGAATGGGGAGGGGAGAGGGGAGGAAAGGTGGGGGAATGGGTGAGGGGAAGGGGAATGGGAAGAGGGGAATGGGGAGGGTGAGGGGAGGGAAAGAGGGGAAGGAATGGGGGGGGGGAGGGAGGAAGGGGAGGGAATGGGGGAAAAAAAGTTAAGGGGAGACCAGGGGAGGAAGAGGGTTGGAAGGGGGGAGGAGGAAGGGGAGGGGAATTATCATTTGTTCCAGGAAGGGGAATGGGGAGTTGAGGGTAAGAAGGGAAGGGGGAGGGGAGGGGAAGGGATCACCCTGGGGAAAAATGGTTTTTGGGGCTAGGGGGTGAGGGGAAGGAAGGGGAGGGAATAGGAACGACTAGGGAGGGAAATACCTTTAAGGGGAAATTAATATAATATAATATAAGATATATATATATATAATAGGGGAGGGGTGAGGGGATATATATATATATATAATATATATATATTATATATATATATAGGGGAAGGATATATATATGGATGGGGGGGATAAGGAGGGAAGATAGAAGGGAAGAGGGTGGATATACTGTATAGGGAATATATAAGGGAAGGGGAGGAAGGGGTGGATAAAGGTTGGGAGGGATGGTGGAGGAGGAGGGGAACCAGGGGAAGGGGGGGAAGGGAAGAGGAGGGACAAGGGAATAAAGGGGAATGGATATGGACCCTGGAAGGGATCAGGGGAGTTAAAGCTATACTTCAGGGGAGGGAAGAGCAAGATATTTCACAAATACATTACATACAAAATCATTTTACAGAGAGAGTTGAGGTTGGGGTGAGGATCACAAGTGTTTAGGGATCAATTTCTACATTTTGACAACTTTTTAAGGCTTTTTTATTATATGTTATTTTTATATATATATATATTATATATATATATATATATATATATATATATATATATATATATATATATATTATATACTAATTTCCTTAAAGGTATTCCTGTGTGTGTGTCCCCATATTCCTCCCACTTCCCTACCCCCAAAACTGGTTTAAGCAGGGTAGTCCCTAAACACTGCCCCTCTCCCATATACTGAGATATATATATATATATATATATATATATATATATATATATATATATATATATATATATATATATATATATATATATATATATATATATATATATATATATATATATATATATATATATATATATATATATATATATATGTGTGTGTGTGTGTGTGTGTGTGTGAGTGTATAGTTTCTAATTTTCTCACGCGAATGGTAACGAACAGAAATGACAAAGCAACATCCAGTCCTCACATCGCGAAACCGCTTATTTTACACATTCGACTTCCTTCACGGAGACGTCATGTTGGATGGTTACATATGAATGGCCAGTAGCTTCCAGCAAAGGAAGATCTCTGCCGCCATCTCGAGATCAGAGACGTCCAATAAAATATTGCTGCCGTTGTACGTCCACAACATGAACCTGACAGTCATTTCGGAATTTCTTATAGCTTTCTTCCTCCCACCTGTCTCTCTCTCGATGTGGCTATTCTCGTCGTTCTGTGGGTGAAGAGAATTCCATTCCGTCTTTGATTTTCGAGCCAGAGAGGAGGAAGGAACAGTTGCAGATAAAGGCGATTCGTTTAATTTGGTTTTGCACTCGCGCCTCGTGGCCTCTCAGGTGAGAACTAAATAGATGAGATCGTGATGTCCTCTAAGTCCTCATAGACTTTTTACAGTGTTTAATTTATTATTTTGTTTCTCCTTCTACGATGAGAGATGGAGTACAATGCAAGAATAGCCTGTGTCGTGCAAACCTAGTCTGAAATATATTTTTTTTCTGTCATCATAACTTCTGAGAAAGAGAGCGTGAGAATTAATTTCGCCAGATTTCAGTTGCTTGAACAAACGCATGGATCTGGAAGTTTGAGAGGAGACAACCGCGAAACTTCTCAGGAATGTCCAAGTAACCGCTCTGCACACAACTGAGATCTGACGTAGTAACAGAGCAAGGGTCTCCCAAGTGGTCAATATCGAACCCTGGGGTCGATGGGACTATCCAAAGGGTCAGTAAAGGGTCTTAAGGCGTCGATCAACATCGGGGTGCATTATGAAAGTTTGTGGTCAGAAGCTGACATTTGTATAGGAATAGAAAAACATCAAATAATTCAATAAATCATAATGACAAATATGCACGACTTTTAGGTATGTCCAAGTAACTGCAACATATGGGCTCGTTTGCCGCAAAATCCGCGGTATCAAATGTGGGGCTAAAGTTTCGAGGTTGGAGAGAGGCTGGGGAAACTTAACATCAAAATGTGAGGAAATTCTTGGGCTGGTTCAATTCCCCACTGAGGGGAACCAACCTTCGAGCCTATAATATTAAACGAAGTATCTTCAATTTGAAAAGACTGACATTCGCCATCCAGATATTATCGCCTTTGGTGACTGCGTTCCCTTCCCATTAACAATTCTAAGTAGTTCATGAAGTACGTATATTAATCTTTATATGTTTAATACCAACTGATTTAGTCATAATTTTTTCTAATTACTGTTATTATACTCACATAAACACGTCCAGTATAGGAACAGAAATAGAAATGTCGAAGGGGTGTACAGTATACCTTTTGGTGAAGAGGTTTATTATCCATGACATTCATTTATTTATTTATTTATTTTTATTTATTTACTGATTTCGCTGAGGACTGGCCTCTTGTGTAGCACTACGGCTTATTTACCACAGATGTAATTTACACAGAGCAACAATAGAAAAAGATATGCACTTTTGAAAAGATTGATACCAACTTCACAAAAGAGCAAGGGTCTCACATCACAGCAATATATCCGAAAAAGTGAGGATTATGTAACGGGACTCATCTCCCTGACTGTCATCGATTTTTGGCACGTGGAGGACTCACACAGATTCGAATAATCAGTTGGCCAGTCACGATAACCTCTCAGCACTTTTCTTGCCCAATTCGAGAATTCTTTCCTTTGCAATTCTCCCCACACCTCACACAATAATCGGGTCATTCGTATCGGCAGCTTCAGTTTTTTATTTCATTCTTGTTTTTCATCTAAACTTCACTTCCGACAGTCTGTTGAGAAGCTTATGAGATAGATCTTTCGTCAGGCAAGGATTAACTCCACTCCCAGCAACCCCCTCCCCCCACCAACCTTTCAACATTTCCCCCTCCTCCACTTCCCTCCTTCCCCTCCGACTTCTCACTTCTAAAAAAAAAGAGGAAAAACTCAAAACTCTCATTTGCTGCAACAGGAGCAAATGGACATATGTTGACATAAGTCGTTTGTGGTAAAGGAATGAAATGCAGTAGTGAGTATACATACATACATACATATATATGTGCGTGTATATATATATATACATACATGTATATATATATATATATATATATATATATATATATATATATATATATATGTGTGTATATATATATATATATATATATATATATATATATATATATATATATATATATATATATATATATATATAATACCACCCTTGACCAGTGACAAAAGTATCAATAACAGTAAGAAGAGGAAAACTAACAGAAAGAAGGAAAGGAATAAGAAGAAAAAGACAAACAAAGTCAAGAATACAAAGAAGGTTCAATGTACCTTTTAATTTACTCAAATTTTCGTTGCTTGTAAGACTGAAGTACGAAAAAGTCGGCAGCAAAAATTTTGGAAATACTCCAACTAAGAATATATTTCCCGCGTACGTTCTGTCTAGGTGTTTGTTCATAGGTTGCTGACCCATTCGAGTCTGGCGTCGGTGGTCTCCACGGACTTCTTTGGTAGACTTTTTATTCCCTTTCATTCTCATGCTTCCGTTTAAGACAACGATAAACTTTTCTCCTCTTTTCACATGGCAGGATTCAAGTGAAGGACCTCTCCGCTCTGGTGGCAGTGAGGCTTCAGAATGTCTTCTTTTCCTCGAGAGCTCTTCAAATAACTTTTCATGTTTCATTATCCTCATGCTGATGCGTTTTTATTTATGTACGTCGTTGGATTTAGCCAAACAGGAATTTAGTTATCGTTGATCTTAGAATCACTTGTTCAGGAATTTAGTTATCGTTGATCTTGGAATCACTTGTTCATTCCGATATTCACGTAGAAACTGCAGTTCTTGGGTTGTATGAGCTTGCGTGAGAAACTTGTTCTAGGTTTACATTTTAAGGGATGTAGTGTGTATATATATGTGTGTGTGTGAGTGTGTGAGTGTTATCCTCCCGCTACATGGACGGGAGAGACATATCTCTCTCTCTCTCTCTCTCTCTCTCTCTCTCTCTCTCTCTCTCTCTCTCTCTCTCTCTCTCTTATCTTTCTTCCATTTTACTGGAATATTCTAACCTAGTGTTTAGAAATAAAACTGGGTGTACAAAAATAATTTATTCTGTGAGACTAACATGTCATGTAAAATGAAAAATATGTACGATATATAGTAAAACCCATTAAACCACACCCCTCAAAAGCAAAGATTAAACAGTTGCAAGAAAACACAATCTGTGGGGATTAATTACCATCTCCAAATAGTCACCTTGCAGTTCCTCATTATTTCCATGTCTCTCCCCATTTCAAGTCTAATTCATCACCAGTCCATTTTAGGTGGCTAATATGCCATGACTGATTATGGTTCCAACACAAAACATCTGTAAGGAACAGAACCATCTCCCATTAAAAATCAGAACTCATTCAGTTCATATCACACAGAAATACTGTACATATTGAAAGGGAACAAATAATCACTGGGAGTTAAACACTAGAAAGTTGGTCATTTTCTAAATTAAACACTTACCCTTTCAGCAAAATTGGAATCCCGATCCCAGAGTGTTCCAGCAGGTCTTATTGGTTCGGCTTCTCTAAACCAAATGAATCACCTTTCATGAAGTATTTTTTCTGGCCTGGACTTCACAAGGATGTTAGCAGGCTTTGCAGAGCGTGTCACACATGCTGGATAGCTGGAAAACCGAAACCATTCAGAAAGCCTTCTACAACCCACAGAAGTTAGAGGAGAACTCTTTAACAAGGTGATTATAGATGTGGTTGGGCTGCTTCCAAAAACAAAGAAAGGAAATGAACATCTGTTAACATTAATGTGTCCAGTGACTAGGTATCCTGAGGCGATTCCTGTAAGAAGTATAAGTACAAAGGTAATTGCTGAGAAGTTGGTGGAGTTTTTCTCCAAGTTTGGAATACCAGAAATTGTGCAAAGTGATAGAGGAACGAACTTTACTTCAAAATTGTTCCAGGATGTGATGAAATTGTTAGGAATGAAACAACAGTTATCAGCTGCTTATCATCCAGAGACTCAAGGAGCCTTGGAAACGTTTCACCAAACATTGAAAAGTATCTTAACTAAGTATTGTTATTGAATCAGGAAAAGAATGGGGTGCTGGTTTACCCCTGATGTTGTTTGAAGTTAGGAATGCTTATCAAGAAAGTATGGGATGTTCACCTAATCGGATGATTTTTGGTCGAGACGTGAGAGGTCCATTGAAGATTCTTGCTGAGAATTGAGAAGAAAATCAAGAGGAAATCCAAGGAGAATATGTGAAGAACTTGAGGAAAAGGTTAAGAGAAATTAGAAATGTCTCTTTAGAAAATCTGAAAATAAGTCAAGAAAAATGAAAAGGAGATATGATGCTAAGACTAAGCTAAGAAGTTTTAGTGTAGGACAGCAAGTTCTAGTGTTCTTACCAGTGAAAAGATTTCCCCTTACCAATAAGTTTCAAGGACCTTATAAAACAATAGAGAAGTTAATTGATCGAACTTATGTGATTGAAACACCAGGAAGAAGGAAACGACAGAGGAAGATACATGTGAACCTTTTGAAACCTTACTTCTCAGAGACTAAAACTGAGACAGTGTCAATAACACAGACAACTTCATCTACAGGGGACGATGATAGCTACGAATTAGGAGCTGAAAGCAAGATGAACAATTCTTCCATATTGGAAAATTTGGAGGATAAACTAAAACATCTGAGTGGTGAGCAAAGTGGTGAATTAAATGAAGTGATTCGAAGTTCCCTGAAATTTTTGCAGATGTACCTAGGCATATCGATCTAACAAAGTATGAGATAAAGATCAGAGAAGATGGAAAACCTTTTATACAGAGTTTTTCGCTTATCACCTTTTCATCGAGATGTTTTGAAGAAAGAAGTGGAGTATTTGTTGCAGCCTGGATTAGCAGAACCCAGTTCAAGTCATTATAGTTCTCCTTGTGTGATAGTGAAGAAACCAGATGGCTCATTTAGGATGTGTACTGGTTATAGGAAACTGAATTCTATCAGTGTGGCTGACAATTATCCCTTGCCTCTTATAGATCAATGACTTGATAATATTGGGCAAGCCAAGTTTGTTTCCAATATAGATTTGTTGAAAGGATATTATCAATTTCCCTTAGATGAGGATGCTAAGCTGCTGTCAGCTTTCATTACTCCTTCTGGATTGTATCAATACACCGTTTTGCACCTGCAACATTCCAACTATGGATCAACTACTAGGATCCATAGAAGGAGTTTGTGTATACCTTGATGACATTGTGATTTATTCTAATACATGGGAAGAACATCTGAAGATTTTAAGGAAAGTGTTCAAAAAACTATGGGAAGAAGGACTAATAATCAGCTTACAAAAAAAGTGAGTTTGGAAAGGGAACTGTTCAGTATCTGGGATTTGGAATTGGAAAAGGCCTTCTCGCCCCTGTTGAAACTAATGTAGAAGGTATTTGTAAGGCTACTCCCCTACTACGCAGGAATAACTACAAGGATTTTTGGGCATGGCTGGATTTTATCGCCAATTCTGTCCGAATTTTTCAGCCATAGTAGCTTCTCTGACTGATGTTGTAACCCTATTGTGTAACGATAGAGAACATTTTTGGAAAGAACAATGTAATTGCAGATTATTTATCCCATTGTGAATTGCTGGATTCAAACTCGGGATAACTAATCTTTTGGGGTAGGAATTTCATGATGTTGCCTTTTAATATGTGTGTCTTTCCATGATTTTGATATGTTTACTATTCTAGTTGTAATGTATTATGTGTAATGATAATAACTGTTGAAATATTGTATGCAGATCTCAAAAGAGTTGGTGATTTGGGTAACTTGACAGCGTAATTTAGAATTAATAATATGTTTTAGTAATTACATAGTATGTGATAGCGCATTTTGTCCCCAAGCAACAAGTGTTCTGTACTCGTGATTTCGTATGTCATGTTTTGGTTCAGTTGCCATCGTGAAAGATAACACGTTAGCAAGAGAGGGAATGGCAATCGAGTCATGTAAGGTTTTGTCTCATATGCAATGTTTCATGTACTGTTGCGAAAACCAAATTTGGATCTTCAGCTTGTTTTGAAAGCATGTCATTTATGGTTGGCCAGCTGCCATCTGTTTTGGTCGTGTTGAGATTTCGTTAAGAGCTTCGTCCCATATGATTTTCTGCTTGAGTCTCGTATATTTTTTTGAGAGTAAATGCACATGTCTTGGTCGATTACATCATGTTTTGTAAGAGTACATTGCTTTTATCACATATTGTTCTGACGTTGTCTGATTGTTTCATTTCTAACTGGAATCCAAAAATTTGTTCATTCTGATTTTAGAGACCATCTTCCTTCAAAAGAGAGAAATTATTAATGTAAAATATTTGTGTGGTCAGTGGTATTAATCTTAGCTTTTGATATCTGAATGTAGGAAAAGTGTGTAACGGCAGCTAACAAAAAAAGTGTTTTGTGAATCTCAAGCAGATGCATTTCAGGTGATTTTGCAAAAGTTTTCACAAGCTTGTGTAAGGTAAAGTGAATTTTACTTATTACCTTGGTATAATAAGGTATATTGAGAGAATTTTTGTCTTAGTGACATTATTATTGGTAAATCTTTTGTGGATTTTTGTGTTATTGTGTTTGCTATCTCTTGATTTTTCACATTTTATATATTGGTGATTTAACATTTATTTACTCAGCATTTTAGATATTTCTTGATAATTTAACATTGCATACTTGGTTTAATTTTCATTTACTAAGATTTTCATTTTCAAATCTTGTATAGTTCTTAATAGTTTAAATATTGTTTGATTGGTTTAATTTCTTGATAAATTAACCTTTGATTTAACTCAAAAATTAATTAAATTTTGTGGTGTTTTCAAGTAATGGTAAATTTTTTCAGATTGTTAATTCTAGTCATAAATTTTGAATTTAAAAATAATTTTGTTTGTATTTAATGTTTTTAAAAACAGTGTTGACCACCAGTGAATAGGATTAATTGTGTGCATAAGACAAAGGGATAAACATGTTTTGTTCCTTTAGTTTTGCTGAAGTGAATTAAGACCAGGGAAACAGTTACAGTTGTTTGATGGAGTGATGCCCTTTTACTCTAGTATATTCCTTGTTTAATTGTTGATACCCCACACTTGCTTTGATAAACTTAGTCTGATTTCTCACACAGTTAGTAAGTTTGTTAAGGGATCACTGTTACCTTTAGATTACTCAGTCATAATTTTTATTGTTATGAGAGTTTAGGGATCTGGTTGAAGTGAGGTACTTGGTACACATCTTGACAATATATATATATATATATATATATATATATATATATATATATATATATATATATATATATATATATATATACTGTATATATATGTGTGTGTGTGTGTGTGTGTGTATAGTCTTGGTTTTAGTTCAACTTAAAACCTGACAGTCAGATCCAGAAGCTGGAGAGAGAGAGAAGCTTTGCACGTTTATGACCCATAAATATTCGATAGGCAAACAAGTTGTTTATAATTCAATCCAGATGAAATATTCAAAACGACTTTGTCTTTCATTTACTGATTCTCTTTCTGAGAGGAAGCATCAAAATTCCACCTCACTTCATTAGATTTTCATATCAAACAAATTCAAAATTGGCTGCAAAACATCAACAGCATCATTATAACTGGAATTATTTATATTCTACAAAGCACTCAGGTTTCAAGTCTGTTCAGTATTTAAAAAAAAAAAACTCTTTTGTGCGCGTTAGATGAGTTTGAAGTGAGGGGATTGAAAGCGTTTTGTTGTTTGCTGTTTTGATTGTTTGCTGTTGATTCACTTTCTTTCAAATAATATAGTGTTTGATTCTGCTGAAAAGAACATAATAAATGTTATTTTTGTAGAATATTTTACTCATATATAAGATATCTCTCGCTCCCTTTCACTCAGATAATTCATTTGTTCAACATATTTTTGGTCAGGTAAAAGGAGGCCTGAGTTAGCCGACTCCATCACTCTTCACTGTGTGTCTGTAGCCTGGTTTTAGGCTCAAGAAATTTTTCTGTCCTCATGAACCATTAAAAATGCTTGCTGCTAACTGCTATGGCAGGAATCGTAGTTCGATAAGTTTTTTTTTATTCTTGTATGTAATTTGATATTTTACTAATCATTTTAGCCATGTGACTTACAAGGCACTATGCATGATTTCAACGGGTTTTTATTAATTTTGTCTTTCACATTCCATTTGAACTTACGTGTAAACCACGTTGTGCATAACAGTTATCATTTCTCTCCTGATAGGTAGGTGTAACAATAATCTTTCTTCTCACTACACTGTAAAGAGTTACTGCCCAAGTATCAAGGAAATGGAGATACTTTAGGGGCATGTTTTCTTAATTAGATCACTTCATGAACAGTTTTGTTGAACTAGGTTCACGGATATACCAGGAATTATAAAGAATCACTGTTATGGTCTTTTAAAAAGGAAAACTGGAAGGCATTACTAAGATGAAATGTCCATTATGAATTATTACCGGAAGATCCAGGGATAAAAGGAAACATGGCCTTTAAAAGATTGTAAAAAATATCTCTCCCCATGATTTCCCCATTTCAGTTAATTTCGATTTAGGTATTTCTATGTATAAAATTTTGAAGAGCTAGACAGAGAATGAAAAATGAGTTTTTAATTGAGTAAGTGACTAATTGTTTGCTAGATTAATTTATTATCATGAAATTGCAGCAACATAGGTAATTAACTTTGGACAATAGGCCACGTGAGTGCGAACTACACAGACCTTTGAATACATTCCTCCCATTACACTCTTTAGATTTCATGAGACCTTCACTCTCCAGTCTTATAGGGAAAAGAGTATATATTGCAACATTTGCTTTGCACCAACCCCAGGGGCCATAGTGTCATATGGGTTCCTGCAGGCACCAGAAGGGTTGGAAGATCCAGACCTACGTTGCGTTGGTAAGAAGGATGAGAAGGGAGGCAGAGATGAATGGAGCTCTGTGGAAGATAAAGCACAGGATAGAAAAGTGTGGTCGATTTTCGCAATGGCTTAGATGTGTGATGATTACTTGCTTCCATGAAAAATTTTAATTATTTTCCTTGCTTGTCAATTTGAACATGAAACGAGCAGAAGCACGTTCCTTATTTCAGCCGGAAGCCTGTAGGTGTTCTCTGATGGCATTCGATAAAAGTTCTTATCGTCCCTGGATTATAATATAGATTGTAACTTGATTACACTGCACTGATTGTAAAACTGATACTTTCAGTGTCTTTTATAAGTGTCTCTCTCCTCTGAGTTCTCAAGAAAATGTATGGCATAAAAATTTTTCTCTTCTCTCTCTCTCTCTCTCTCTCTCTCTCTCTCTCTCTCTCTCTCTCTCTCTCTCTCTCTCTCTCTCTCACACACACACAAGGAAATTTAACTTAAAAACCTAAATATTGGAGAAGTTACTGGAAGACGAATAAGGTTTCGGAAAACAAAATTAGCCAAAGGGTTTTAGCAAACTAGAGGGCTGAAATACACCACCCTCTAAAAGCATTCTCATTAGGACATATTATCATATGCATGACCCATGACCAGAATCTGAAGATCAGAATCCTATATCAAAGTGTCTGAGGCGTAGAGAAAAAAATGGCAAAAATCTGGCCTTTAGATATTTGGAGAAGTAATCACCGTCCCCCATGGTACCTACCTGCCAAATTTGATTTTAAAAAAAATCTCAAAACACCTGTAACCTTGAAAATGTATCCTAAGAAATAATTGCAGGAACGTAATCACCATCATCGAGATTGCCTTTCTACCAAGTTTCAGTAAAATCGGATAGGAAGAGAAGGACAAATTATAAGTCAAACTGGAGCCACAGTAAAAAGATTATTGTAGACATTTTTGGGAAAGAGTAACTAACTCCCAGTCTACAAACCCACCATTTTCATCAAATATAAAACTCACCAACTTATCAAACGAAAAAAGAAAACTTTTCCCTTTTATTAGTGATAGGGTTCTATATCAAACCAGAGGTCTTTCATATCTGCAGCTTTATTCGTGCACTGACCAATTAGTATGACCGGGATATTTGAGCCAGCATTAATAACCTAAGCCACAGGTGGCATGATGCGTGTCTGTTGGCAAACAGCAAAACCTCCCACCTTGGCAAGATGACAGGAAAAGTGGGTTTCATCAAACAATAAATCATTAGATGTAGGGCCTTAGATATCTGACTCGGAATCAAATCTTAAACATTCTGCATTGTTACAGCTCCCTCCTATTGAATTTTGTAAATACGATTTTTAGTACTATCTAAATGGGCTCTGCACCTAACCCTGACATTGAAGCATCAGCACTTCTATCAAAAAACTTCAGAACTGGTGCTGCTAAGATCAATTTCTTTATCTTATTAAATGCTTCGTCATGGCATGAATTCCACTGCCACATCACATTTTCATTTTCTAGATTTAAGGGCTGGGCTAAATTTGATGACCTTGGGAGAAATTTGGAAAGATAATTGACAATTCCCAAAATTCTCTTGAGAGTTTTCATTTCCACGGGTAGTCTTAAACTGCTTATTGCTTCCCCTTTTCTTGGATCTGTGCATACATCTCTATCAGTAGCAAGTGTCCGATGTAAGTGACTTCTGGCAGACGTAGCTTCATTTTGCCTGGGTTCAGCTTGACGCCTGGCTTTCGACTTCTCTGTAATGCTTCCAAGTTTCTGTCATGGTCCAACAGCGCTTATCATCTGTTAAGCCTTCTCCATACACCAAGATATCAACTGAGGTTCTGTAAAGTTTTGAGCTTCCTTCTCTTATATTCATCTGGGGCGGAAGAAATGACAAACAACATGCCTTTACATCGGTATCAGCCAAATGGGGTATTAAAATTAGCCAAGTAGCTAGATTCTTGCCAAAACCCATTCTTAGCATCCAGAACAGGGAATATCCTTGATTAACCGAGACGGGGTAAAAGTGGTCAGTAAGTGGAGCAGATAATGTGGCTCTTGAAAACTTTATTCAGCTCGGTAGGGTCTATAAAAATTCTCTGAATTGCTGTCGTTTAGCCAGGCTATGAAAGACGTCTGTTTTTCTGCCTGAAAGTGATTCCATAAGTTGCTGGTGATCATAAACTTTTATGAGATCAAACAGGTGGCACAGACTGGGATGACACTGAAGCTGTAGCTTTCTAATCCCGTCTGAAGGTGAAGTTCTTCAGTGTTCCTTTACTTTACAAATGAATTGCTTTGGTAAAATCCTTACTCCATGTTTGACTGGTGACCGTATCATCAGTACATTGTTGTGACAATATATATATATATATATATATATATATATATATATATATATATATATATATATATATATATATATATATATATATATATATTTATATATACATGATTCATATACGGGGAAAAGAATTCATACAAACGTCCTTTAATATCAATTCACTCTAGAAATAATATATTTTCATATAGTTACCGAGGGAATTTTTAAGTTGATAATAAGTCCACGTCCCGTTTCGAACCAGCGACGGACGAGGAATCAGGAATGAGGACATTCGGCCACAACTGACGAGAATGAAATCTGGCCAAAAGAGAGTCGGGACGGTGGACTTATTATCAACTTAAAAATTACTTCCGTATCCATTTATCAAATATTCCTTTAAAAACAAATTGGTGGAATTATCAATCTTAAGAACTAATCAACTGGTTCCAGAGGATATTGACTGATTATATAAATATATATATATATATATATAAATATATATATATATAATATATATATATATATATATATATTTTACATGATTCATCACTATGAAAATAGAGAGATGTTCCCTTTAGAGAAAAGTACAATCATTAGAACCGAGAATGTGAATGCTGATAAAAGTAGAGTAAGAAAATGTTACTGGGTCCATTTGCTCATCGTTACTCTAAAAACAAATTGGGGAATCAAATCTTAAGAATCTGCTGTAATCAACTGGTTCCTGAGGGATATTGACAAATATATACTGAAAAATCTTATACACATAATAATTACCATTTTGCAGTTATTGAAAATATAAGTGTACGTTGCCGAAAACGGAAAGAGGGATAGATAGATAGATAGATATTGGGATAGATAAAGGGAGAGAATTTAACCAGAACCTCTCTCTCTCTCTCTCTCTCTCTCTCTCTCTCTCTCTCTCTCTCTCTCTCTCTCTCTCTCTCTCTCTCCCCGGAGAATTACTAAAATGTAAATTCGGTAATTTCCTAAATCGAAACAGAATGAATGTATTTATCTTGTGTCGAAGTTAGTTAAGGGATCCTTTTGGAGATTCTGCCTTTGTTGGGAAACTCAACTCCCCTGACTTGCTAAAACGGTCGTCTCTAATTTGCAAACCAAGTCCTTCTGAATGGCAAAACGGAGATGAGAACATAGTTAAAAGAGTAACAACATTGAAAGGGAAACGCGAGGAAATAAATAAGAAGAATAAAGAAAATATGTCAGCAAACCTATCAAAAAGGATATATACATACAGAGAGAGAGAGAGAGTATAGGACGAAAGACGTTGATGGAATAATAGACAATAATATTTAACAAGAATGAAATCGACTCTGAGCTTTGGTAGGGAATACTGTACAGAAGGAAAAGCATAAATAGGCTGTGAGGAGAAGGAAGGATGCTGTACTAAGGGAAAAGGAGAATTTGGAGGAATAGACCCAGAATCTCGATAAAGTAGAGGGATGAGAGAAAATATGCTGCTGAAATCACAAGAAATGTGAGGGGAAGAGCATATGGGAGAAGTCAGAAAATTAAATAAATGTAACATTTATGTCAGCAGGAAAATATCGTCGTTTTCGATTGTCCACAAAGCTCCAGCAAGAGGGAAAGTGTAGATGTCCTCGCAGGCCGTTGGAAAGAGTTTTGGCGGCGGGACACTCTCTCAGAGTCCGAAACTAAAACGAACCTTAGCAGGTATTAGAGCACACCTCAGTCTGGGTACTCGTCTCCTGTTTCCAATGTTCTTTTCGTCTATGATGCTTTATGGTGTCAAGTGAGTCCGTGATAGATGTGCTGTTTCATTTGGAATATAGTGAACTTTTTCACAATCGGAGTTTTCTTTCATAGATTTCGTTTGTTATATATTTACGGTCTCTAAATACAAACGGACGGATATATATATATATATATATATATATATATATATATATATATATATATATATATATATATATATATATATATATTGTATATATAATGTGTATGTATGTATTTATATACTTATATATATATATATATATATATATATATATATATATATATATATATATATTAAATAATAAAATATATTACTAAAAGGACCTCATTCAAACTGGATGGTATCTAATGGAGTTTTTATTCAAAAGTTACAAGCTATCTTGGACAAACAGCAAACATTATCAAGTAACTTTTTGAATAAAAACTCCATTAATCATTAACCATCCAAAATCTTGAATGAGGTCCTTTAGAAAAATCTTTATTTTAATGCACAGAACAATTGTGTATGTGATACCAAGTTTAATATAAATCATTTTTTTAAGAGATTTTGTTTGTTTTTATGGTGTCCTTTTTAATTGTCCTTTATTATATATATATATATATATATATATATATATATATATATATATATATATATATATATATATATATATATATATATATATAATATATATATATATATATGGATATATATATATATATATATATATATATATATATATATATATACATATATATACATGACTTTTATCACATCACCGTGATCCATATACAAGCATTAATTTACAAGCGTCCTTTAATATCCAATTCGCTCTAATATAGATCGGAAATAATATATTTATGAAATGTTACCGAAGGGGAATTTTTAGTTGATAATAAGTTTCTATATGATCGTCCCGTGGGCTCGAAACCAACGAAAGACAAGAACTCAGGACTACAGTGACGCCTTTATATATACACGGCCAACAAATCGATAATATGGCTAAGATAAAATTGTAAAAACCGGCTGAATGCACTTTAGCCTTTACTCTAAGGCATTTTAAGCGCACTAAATACAATAAAAAAGAATAATACAGAGAACACTGCTTTCAAAGCAGTAAAATTAAAGGAGGAAGAGAACAAACAGTCTGAATGCGATTTGCGAGACTCATTACAGCTGAGGTAGCTCTTCAGATTAGGAACATGTTCCTTTGATCAATTCGGGTGGGTGCTGGGTTAAAACCCTGGAGAGGTAAAGGACAATCATGTTTACTGAATCTTTTTTAGCTTCTCTCTTACATTTCCTTCGACCATGCTGTGTTTAATGGGATGAAGCAGAAACAGCCTGACAATGATCAACATTTTCTTCATTTGTTAGCTGTGTGATTGCAGGTTCTGAGAGATGTTCAGTAATAACATTAGAAATCTGGTGTTTATACTACTTTGGGGCCCAATCAATTCTATGTGATTTTCACTCTGATCCCCGAAAATCAGGATAAACTTTTCAATTATAACTGGCAAGAGAATGGCGCTCTTGCCAGTTATAATTGAATGTTTATCCTGATTTCTTCTAACACTTAATTCCCTTCCTGTCTTGAAGAAATAAAATGAATCTCAGTTCGTATATCAGATCTTCTAAACGATGCTCTTGGTACGGTGAGTAGAGTTTCTTATAAATATTTTGTAGAGTGTTTACAGGATAATGATATTTACAGTGAATACTCTGTACACTAATTTGATGGGCTCAGAGCTGCTGGAATAAAGCAAACAAACGGCGATTTTCTTTAGTTAATTCTCTCTCCCTGTCACTTTTACTATATAATGACTTAATAGCTTCGTTCAGGCAGACATCCAAAATACGAGTTGGATAGCACATGTCCCCAGTGTTTCTTAATGCTCTGCAGACAATTTTCTTTACATAATCATGTACATATTCTAAATTATTTTGCAGTTTTCTGAATATGGTCAATTTACAAAGAAACTATGCGCGTGTGATAACCATGCCTAAAAGGTACAAGCAACCATATTTTACAACTTGTAGCCTGTCCATCTAGAGATTTGACAGGTAACTCATAACAGCTTTGTAAAAGAGAAAGTTACAGTTGCGTTCCAATATGCGCTCAGGTTTGTATAAATGGGAGTAGTTGAGATGTGCTTCGGCTTTAAATCCTCAACTTCTGCGATAAATTCAGAACTTATAAATAATATTTTTAGAACATCTTCCTTCAGTAAATTTCTCACCTTTCTCTTTTTCCTCCTCTATTGCAGGCTCACACTTTTATATATATATATATATATATATATATATATATATATATATATATATATATATATATATATATATATATATATAAATATATATATATATATATATATATATTTATATATATATATATATATATATAGAGAGAGAGAGAGAGAGAGAGAGAGAGAGAGAGAGAAATAAATGCACTAGGACCAGCTAGAAAATATTACGAAACAGTGTGAGCCATACTTTTTAGCCACAGAGTTTTTTGTACAAGTACTTTCAATATTGCGAAATGTCAGCAGGTTGCAGTTGAAAGCGCATTTAATCTGCGTGAAACGTTTTATCATACCGTGTTTTGAGACATTTTTAATGGGTTATGTTAATCACTACGGAATTAAATTAAGAATATATGATTTAAATACCTTAAAATTAATGAATAAAATTAACAGAATCAAAAATGAATAAGAAAATCTGAAGAACTTGATGTAATAGACATTTACTATTTTAAAAAAAATGAATAAAGATTAAGATCACCTTTCATGTTAAATTGAAGACACAGTGATGTATCAAATAATCAGCCACTTTTTTTTTGGGTAAGCCCAATAGTAAATTTGAACATCTATATATATATATATTTAAAGACTATTTTAAAATAACATATATATCTTCTTTATTATAGAAATGTTATTTCTTTAATTGAATTTGTAGTTTTATTAAATTATATTTTAGAATTAATCATCTTGTTTTCAAGATGAAAGTTTGCCATTTCTATAATAAAGAAGATATATAGTTAAACCCAGTTCCAGTAGAACATTAATTTTAAAATATAAGAATTATAATTAAACTATACTTTTACTGTAACATAACGAGGTGCTGAATGTAATCTAACATACGCTTAAATATCTGCCTATATATCTATCTATATATATATATATATATATAATATATATATATATATATATATATATATATATAATATATGATACGTGATTTAATATATATATATATATATATATTATGTAACAGGACTTATATACACATATAAATATATATATATGTCTGTGTTTAAACATTTGAAATATGAACGTGATTAATTAATGTTATGTAACAGGAATTAAAAGATAAAAAATAATTCTATCAAAATATGAATTTATAATTAATGCCGTAATGCAATTAAAACATGAAAGAGCTAAGCAACAAAAACGTCGTTTGAAGTCATCTCTGGCCATTCGGAAGTGAAGAATAATTCATGGATATTTGTTGGATGGCTCTACCTCAGTGTATAAGTGGGTCCTGAGTCTGGGGCACATTATCGGGTACCTCTCTCTCTCTCTCTCTCTCTCTCTCTCTCTCTCTCTCTATAGACAGATAGGCAAAGAGAGAGAGAGGGAGAGATATGCAAATACTTCGATTTTCAAAATATACCCTATTCCCAGTACATAGAGAGATCAGACGTTGTTCTTGAACTTACCGTAATTATCGCTCAATGAAAACGAACTCCAATAATTTGTAGCAAATTATCCATATTTCTTAAATGAAGATAATAATAATCTTTGTGTGTACGTACAACATAAGGAAGGTTATTTCGTGACTGTTCGCATGTGACTTTTTTTTTTTTTTTTTTTTTAGAAATGAAGTGTATAAGTTTAACAAGATTCCTGATAAATGGAAATCCTGTGCAATTGTTGTTACGGAGTCTGCTTCCACTAAATGGAGAGAGATTGGTTTAAACTTTAGTGGACCTTGTTTTTAGAGTTTAGGACCATTCGGAAACATTTACTTCTCTCTCTCTCTCTCTCTCTCTCTCTCTCTCTCTCTCTCTCTCTCTCTCTCTCTCTCTCTCTCTCTCTTCCTACTATAAATGAAAAGCCAGGTTTGTTATTCGACTATAGTCACGTATTTTACTGTTTGCCCGTAAATCTTCTGTGTGACAGAATCTACTCTCAAACTAGAATTTGCAGTGTTATGTCTGCTCAGAATGCTCAGGGGTTTTCAGTTTTATGTCGGAACCAGAAAGAGAGCAGGATTGCCCACTCCATGTGCTTTAGTGGGAACTCCCTACCCCCTGTGTCTATACTGCGTTGTATATTTGTTTGTCAGGCGCCGCCTTCACAGTAGAAAGGTTCATTTTTGGTAATATTTGTTTCTCATATTTGCTTTGTCACGTGACTTAGATGAGGGAAAAATCATAAATGCATTTTACAGCATAAGTGCAAAAACTTACGAATACTAATTTTTAACAAATAATTCAAAACTTTTGAAAGTGACAAGAAAATATTATAACTAAGGAAAAATGAGCCTTTCGAAAAGAGGGTATCGAATATTCGGTTTATTATTTCACGATACTCCTGCAATCATACAAGTTTCTTGAGAATAAAAGAGCAGTCTGTTATAGGAAACTGCAGTTGATTCATGCACTGTATGACTGAGTTACCTAAGTTCTATAGTGTAGCTTTCTCATTCCATGTATACACACACACACACATACATATATATATATATATATATATATATATATATATATATATATATATATATATATATATATATATATATATATATATATATATATATATATAATAATATATATATATATATATATATATATATATATATATATATATATAACATGAAGATAAAAAGGCCCATAAAGCATTATTTGAACGTTTATATTTCGAGCACTTCCTTCTGTGCCAGCCCCTGTTCACTGGTAAAATATGGACAGATGAAAGGTTACAAGGGTATAAATACAAAGCACATGTAGGTGTGGCATTAAGTCTCCGATGACATGCAGGTGACCGTTTCCCAAGAAGGAGGGAAAATAAACAATTCCCTTGTGGTTTTTGGCCTCATTAACTCCCGTTTGGCGACGCGTCTGGTGGTCGTGTTTCCTGGAACACCTTCTTCAGAAGAGGCCTGAGGATTAAAGCGTCGATGTCATCCGATTTCCAGTGTCCTCCTGACAAGTTCATATTGTTGGTTTGATTGATGATAGCAGATTCCAGCATCTTTCTTTTGTACGGACAGCTACTTTTGAAAACTAGATCCACCCCGATCCAATTTTTGGAATGGCCTGTATCTATGATGTGTAGGAAAATCCCCGAACTCTCCGAAGCATACCGTACTGACCTTTTGTGCTCTGTTAATCTTTGCAGTGGGATCTAGCCGTCTCCCCCACATAACTCTCATTACAAGTGCTGAACGGAAAATTGTAAACTCCGTCTTCTCCCCCTTTTTTGTTTAAGTATACGTTAATGAGCGAGCTCCCGATGGATTTGGGATAATGAAAAATAAAAGGGTTGTTAGACCTGGGTTGTTCGGTGGCTTTTTGGATGTTTTCGTCGTACAGAAGCTTTATTTTGTTGTTAAAATCTATTTGTCTGTTGGGAGTGGGACTCTGTAGTATATTTTATTCGCTTTGTTAATAACCGTCTCGATAATATGTGGTGGATAGTGCAGTTGCGTGTTGGCGGATCGTGTTGAATTCTTTATCTAGGTACCCATTTGAACATATTCTAAGCCACTTGAGGAATAAGTTGCACCCTACCACGATCTTTACGGAGACACTGTGGTAGCTTAAGAAATGAATGTAGGAAACAGCGAAAGTGGGTTTCCTATATATACTGTGAAGGCATATCTGTTCTGTTCTCTTATGATCAGTACATCTAGGAATGGCAATTTTCCGTCCTTTTCCCATTCTGTTTTGAATTTTATGGGTGGAACTAGCGAATTTAGTCTATTAAAAATTCATTAAAGTCTCCCCAGCTATTGTCCCAGAAAGTAAAAATATCATCTATGTATCTAAGCCAGATCATATTACATGGTTTGATAGACAACAAAATTTCTGTTTCGAAGTATTCCATGTACAAGTTTGCTAGAAGGGTTGATAGGGACTTCCCATGCTACAGCCAAATTTTTGTTTGTAAAAATTACCATTGAAAGAAACACGTTGTTAGTTACACTGAGGTTGATAAGTTTTAGAGTTTTATCTTTGCCAAGAGGATAATGGTCTTCATATGGTTGTAACTTCCTCTCTAAGAAAGACAACACGTCGGCAATCGGGACTTTAGTAAATAATGACGCGACGTCTAGGCTGAGCAATTTGCTGTTATTTGAGGGGATGTTTAAACTATTAAATTTTTGTATAAAATCCACTGCATGCTTGACGTGGGAGGATGAGAAGGTTCCTAGAAAGGGTGATAACAGGTCTGCAGGCCATTTTGATAATTTACATGAAAGAGCCCCTGCTAGATATTATGGGGCGTAAAGAATCCCATCTTTATGTGTTTTCGGGAGGCCATAAAAATAGGGGAGAGGGTTGATTATCTTGAATGTCTCTGGTAATTCTATGTTCTTCTTATTGCCCCCTATGGTTCTGAATGATTTGTTAAATTGGGCGGCAATATTTGTTAAAGGATCTTTCGTTAATTTATCGTAGGTCTCCGCATCGTTTAGAATTTTCGACCATAAAATACAAAACTTAACGGGAAAAAGGACGGAAAATTGCCATTCCTAGATGTACTGATCATAAGAAAAGAACAGATATGCTTTTCACAGTATATAGGAAACCCACTTTCACTGTTTTGTATATTCATTTCTTAAACTACTGCGATGTCTCGGAAAGATCATGGTAGGGTGCAACTTATTCCTCAGGGGCTTAGAATATGTTCAAATGGGTACCTAGATAAAGAATTCAACACGACCCGCCAGCACCCAACGCAACTGCTCTATCCACCACACATTGTCGAGAGGGCTATTAACAAAGCGAATAAAATATACTACAGAGTCCCACCACAATGGACAAATAGATTTTAACAACAAAATAAAGCTTCCATGACGCAAACATCCAAAAAGCCACCGAACAACTCAGGTCTAACAACTTTTATTTTTCATTATCCCAAATCAAGGGGGAGAAGATGGAGTTTACAAGTTTCCGTTCAGCACTTGTAATGGAGTTACGTGGGGAGATGGCTAGATCCCCCTCGCAAAGATTAATAGAGCACAAAAGGTCAGTACTGTATGCTCCAGAGAGTTTGGGGTTTTCCTACATATCAGAGGTACAGGCCATTCAAAAAAATTGATCGGGGCGGAGCTGGTTTTGAAAAGTAGCTGTCCGTACAAAAGAAAGATGTTGGAACCTGCTATCATCAATCAAACCAACAATATGAACTTGTCAGGAGGACGTTGGAAATCGGACGACATCGACGGGTTAATCCTCAGACCTCTTCTGAAGAAGGTGTTCCAGGAAACAAGGCCACCAGACGCGTCGCCAAACGGGAGTTAATGAGGCCAAAAACCACTAGGGAATTGTTTATTTTCCCTCCTTCTTGGGAAACAGTCACCTGCATACCATCGAGACTTAATGCCACACCTAAATATGCTTTGTATATATACCCTTGTAACATTTCATTTGTCCATATTTTACCAGTGAACAGGGGCACAGAAGGAAGTGTTCGAAATATATGGTTGCAATGTGCAAATAGTGTTTTATGGGCCTTTTTATCTTTCATATTACACTGTGGTATTACAGTAAAAGAATTTATATATATGTATGTATGTATATATATATATATATATATATATATATATATATATATATATATATATATATATATATATATATATATATATATATATATATATATATATATATATATATATATATATATATATATATTAAACTTTACCACAGGCGAAAAAGTAAGAAATTAGGTGTAGGTCCTGACCGGTTTCAGCGTTACTTCTAAGCCAGTAAAGGAGTAATGGTACATAGGAAATACAGTACAGTATATACGCAAGGGGGACAATGCGGGAAAATGTGCAAAACGCTGGAAACTAAATCCCCACGCCTGATAAAAGTGTGGGTGGAGGGGCTACAAAACTCAATATTGCTATGGCCCCTACTATGCTTAAAAATATGACATTCCTTTTTTCCATACATATTACTTCCTTCCTCAATATTTTTATATATATATATATATATATATATATATATATATATATATATATATATATATATATATATATATATATATATATATATCAAGTTCAACAAATCCACTGTATCACGTAATTTGGACTTAAAGGGTTCATTGAAACATTTGTTCACGAGAGTAAGGTGAATACTGGAGCAAGGTATAGCTGAAGAAATTGGATATGTAGAGAGATACAGAACAGAAGAAATAACACTATAAAGGCCAAAGAAAAATTGCAGCTAGGGAGCCAAGAAGTTGCTTTAACGAACCTTTAGGTCTGCACGCTGTCAGAATTACAACCACCCCTCCCCCCCGCCCATCTTCATTTATTATTTCTAGAATATAGAATATTTTCGAAACAATGAATTATGAAACCATAAACTATGATTATAATTGGAAAAAGCCACTTTTATATTAATATATTTATTGCCCAGGAGAAAAAATTCAGGAATGCTTCAAAGAAAGTATGTTACTTGTACACAAGAGACACCCGCAGCCTTTACCGTGTTGCTGCTGCTATTTTATCTCCAACTACTTTAAATCTGGTCTTCGAAAAGTTAAGTTACTGCTTTTATGCAAGGAGTGGTCACTTTTTAAAATATACCTAGAAAATAGAATATTGTTCCAGACCAAGTTTACATTCATCCTAATCCAATTCTTTTATGCAAAAAAAAGCAGTGTGATAGTTCATGTCTGTCCACGTTCCCCCTAGCAATTTCTTTTTAACCTTAAACTTTGGCAAATGTCAACATTTCTTGGTTTATAGTTGTACTGTATAAAGAAATATACTAAACATAAGTGAAATTAAACAACTGAGCCTTCAACTTTACCAAATTGCATTGAGAATTTTTTCTCTATATAACTAAACAAACACCCATCCAGAAATGAATAACAATTCTTGGCTATAGGTCTCTTACCTTTGGTGAGAAAGTTCTGCATATAACTCATTTCTTTAAATGTGTTTTGGTCTTTTTTCTTGTATAAAAATACTGTAATTCAAACCAGTGCTATAGAATGTCAGTGAAGTACCAAACGCAACGATCTGGTAACATTTAGGCACAAATATGCCTCAAAATAGTGACCCTTTCTCTGGTTATGTGGTGTGAATAGCAAAGAAATTTAAGATGCAAGCA
This sequence comes from Macrobrachium rosenbergii, assembly GCF_040412425.1. Taxonomy (NCBI): domain Eukaryota; kingdom Metazoa; phylum Arthropoda; class Malacostraca; order Decapoda; family Palaemonidae; genus Macrobrachium; species Macrobrachium rosenbergii. The sequence continues at coordinate 2,493,335 of NC_089776.1, forward strand.
AACAGCTCACTGACTTAAGATGCAAGTGAATTCCTCTGACATAGCTTGCTATTTGGAGATGATATGAAAGCATTGTTAAGTTTTCTACTTCTTATGCAAGAATGAAATGAAATGATAGCATTGCTCTCATAGGTACTTAGTGGAAACAGGCAAAATAGCAGACAGTTGTTTTTGTATAGAGGGAACCCATCTATATTCTACTGCAAGTACAGTATAGCACAGGGGTTGGTGATATAGAGATAAGTGAGAATGTCACTGTTAGGAACAGAGTATGTTAAGCTCCTCTGTTCTGGCTTTTTTATGTGAATATTTTCTTTACAGCATTTGATTTCCGTCATAAGCCAAACTCTGGTTATTTACAGCAATTAGTTTGACAAGAAAAAGTCATTTTTATAACTGTATGTGTGTAAAGATTGTTCATACTTTTTATGCGTTGGAGTGCAGGTGAATTCATGAGGTGTCCTTACCGGGTTTTACTATAAAACTTCCCATCAGGTCATATTGCTATTGCAAGTTGGCGTCAATTTCTTTTATCCCATTAATTTTTAGGTTATAGACAAATGAATAATTGGTTCTGTATACATAATTTTTCGTGTATGATTTCAAAAAGAATTTCAAATATCTTCTATCAGAATTTTAAGAGCATAATACACTGCAGGTATGATTACTACAGATACTATCTCTTCTTTTTTTTGTAGAAGCATTATTTTTGTCACTGAACTGGATACAACCATATTATAACATGGGTCATTGGCTACACCACGTGATTCAGTCTTTGCGTGTAGAGAATGCAGTACCATTCTGAGAGTAAATCAAGTTTTAATTCCATTCATTGAGAGAAATTTCACTGGAAGATTCTGCATTTCCAAATTTGATTTTTATGGAACTGCAACCCTGTAACTATGCTTCCTCACCCTTCTGCTGCGCTCTGTTATAAATATTCTACTCTGATGATGTCTTCATAACAGGAACATCGCAGCGGGGGATAGGAGGGTGACTGCAGATGGATGGAGCCGAGAGATTCCACAGTCGAGGCCTATCTGCAACAGAAAAAAGACGGTTACTGTACAATAATAAGACGCTCAAAGGAAACTGAGGAATGCACAGATAGTGCCAAATAACCTAATTCAACACTAATGCATACAATTACGTTACCACTGAATGCTCCAAACACAAATTATCAGAAGGTGATTGCACAATGGAAAATAAAATGAAATTAGAAAGAGAAATAACAGGGATCGTGACTGACTGAAAAGAAACTTAATCCAGCACATTACCTTCATCAAGATGAAGGTGTCCTCATTCAATAGGGCACTGGTTCGAGCCCTGGGGTCGAACACGTGATTCAGAGGGACAAGCAGAGTAAGAACGTCCGTCCTTGGTCATGTCCTAAGTGTTCTCTCTCTCAATTCTCATTGCAGCGTCTATAAATAACCTTTGGGGATTATGCAGGGGCATCTAACTAGGTGGCGCAAAGGTCAATCTTCGTCATGTTTTCTATAATGACGACCACATGGCATCAGTCAACCCACGTGGAGGGTTCAGAATGGGGGGGGGGCCAACTTTCTCTTTTTGTTCCTCCCTTGCCTTGCTGGATGCAGAGAAGGTCCAACAGTCAGCTGGAATTAGGCCTAAAAGCAGTCGCTTTGAACAGAAAGAGAGGCTTAACCATTTTGGGGAATGAAGGAGAGAGTTTATGAAGGGGCGAGTGGAAACCCACAGTTCTTGTAATTAAATAAATTGAAATTAATTTTTATTTCTTTCTCAATTATGTTGCAAATGTAAAAACGGGTGAGGTTGCGAGAAAAGAGGTCCCATCTGTGGAAATATATATATATATATATATATATATATATATATATATATATATATATATATATATATATATATATATATATATATATATATATATATATATATATATATATATATATTCAATTAGGAAAGCAGGAAAGGCATCGTATTTTTCAGGTACATGAGGAAACATATCAGCCACGATTCATATCGCATCTCATAGCAGTAATAAAAGACAGAATCTTAAAATCATCCATTAAATTACGCAATCATCACTTAATGAACATCGCATATTTATGAACAACTTAAAATAGTGAAATTCAGTACTAAACATTAAAAATATAAGACTTAAAAACAGTAAAAATATTTAAAACATTTAAAATACTGTGACTTAAGGCTATTCGCACCTTATCCTCGCAAAAGCGACAAGAGAATAGCCTTAAAATTTTTTAGTGTTTTAAATGTTTCTAAATATTTTTACCGTTTTAGAATCTTTATAGATAGTTTGTACATATTTTTAATAAGCTTAGTATAATTTCCTGTTTTAAGTTGTTCATAAATTATTTTCAAGTTTCTACATGCTGATGTTCATTAAATTTGATTAAATTTATAATTTTAATGGATTGCAGTGCTTGGTTTAAGTTCGTTTGTACTTTATTATAGCTTGAGGATGCGATTATGAATCGTGAAACGTTGGCAAAATAAATGTACCTGAATACGACGCTTTCCCTATGCTTCCTGGTGAGATGTACCAGAGCTGCAGCCTGTCTTCTATGATATATATATATATATATATATATATATATATATATATATATATATATATATATATATATATATATATATATATATATATGTGTGTGTGTGTGTGTGTGTGTGTGTGTGTGTGTGTGTGTGTATTATCATTTGTTTAGAGGTCTGAAGGTTCAGGAGGAATGGCAGAGGAAATTGGTGTATAAAGAAAAAGAATACAGAGGAGTGTGTATGAATCAATCATTTAACGTAGAACACTGAATGTGCGTAAAGAACATGCAATGTATGGGGTAAAATCCTAAAGAGTTTAAGATCGTAGAGGATATTTTCATTGAGAGTGAGGAGAACGTTCATAAAGATGGTAATGTTTATTTTATATTAACTTCTTTGCCTTCAGCCTTTACCCATCTCTATATAGTTTCGCTGTTTCTTGTAAGCCCTCTCCATTTTCTTCTAGCTGGCATATCCTGTTCTCTTAAACGTTTTTCCCGCGTGTCATTTGCTATGTTATCTTTCCATCTGAACCTTGGCCTTCCCCTCCTCCTCCTCCCAACCACCTCCATGTCCATGACCCTTCTACATGCATGATCCTCCTCTTTCTGCATGACATGACCAAACCACTGCACTCTTCTTTGCTGAATCTTCTTTGACACTTCTACAACTTTGACTGTCCTTCTAATATAACAGTTTCTGATTCTATCCTTTCTCATGACTCCACACATCCATCTCAACATCCTCATCTCTGCCACTTCCACCTTCCTTTCTTGAGCTTTCTTTATTGACCACGTCTCAGCCCCATACACCATTGCTGGTCTAACTACACTTTTATAAAACCTTCCTTTTACTCTTGCACTAATCCTCTTGTCACACAGTGTTCTCAATGATCTCCTCCAATTCATCCAAGCGCACTGTATCCTGTGGTTTATTTCTGAGTCCATGCCACCATCACCCACCACACAAGACCCAAATTGCTTGAAAGTCGTAATGTCATCTAAGCCTAATTTAATTGAACCCTGTTTTCCTTCCTCTCCCATCCACAGATATTCTGTTTCAGCTCTGCTTATTCTTAAACCTCGATCTTCAAGTGTTTATCTCCACCCCTTCTCTAGTCAGGTCCACCAAAACAGCATCATCAGCAAACGTTGAACCTTGATGTAAACCAACTCTTACAGTAAACTTTGCTGTTGTTCCCACAGCGCTCCTTACCTGAGTGGTAACCTCTGCATACATATCCTGGACTACTATAACATACTTTTCTGAAACACCCTTCTCTCTCATACATCTCCACACTTCTTGCCTAGCTACCAGATCATATGCCTTCTCCAGATCAATAAATACTAGATGTAGCCCTCTCTGTCTTTCTGTGTGTATTTCCTTTGCGTGCTTTAGTGCAAAAATTGCATCTACTGTACCCTTTCTTGGCATAAACCCGATTCTTCAATTCTTGTTTCATTCCTTATTCTTTTCTCTATAATTCGTTCATATATCTTCATAGTATGAGATCAATTTTATCCCTCGGTGATTTGTGCAGACTTGTATATCCCCCTTTCCCTTATATATTGGGACCATAATACTATTTCTCTAGCTGTCCAGCATTTTTTCTTAGTGGTAGACCTTTGAAGAGAGGTCCCACAGTATATCAACTCCTTCTCCTCCCAAGCATTTCCACACCTCAACTGGTATACCATCAGGTCCAACAGCATTTCCATTTTTCATTTTGTCAAGTGCTCTCTTCACTTCTTCTCTGGTGATATCTGGAACTGCTCTTACTTGTGGGTTCCCTCTTCTCTTTATTCTCCTGGGGTTCTCTTCATTTAATAGCTTCTCAAAATGTTCCTTCCATCTTGCTCTTATACATTATTCCCTTGACAAAACTCTTCCATTTCGGTCCTTGATCTGCTTGATGTGTGTCAGATCTTTGGTTGCTCTCTCTCTTCTTTTTGCTACATTGTACATCATCTGACCCTCTGATGTTTCTACTTTCTCATACATCTCATTTATTCCTTCTGCCTTTGCCCTTGCTACAGCCCATTTTGCTTCTTTATTTGCAATTTTCCAAATTATTTCATTTTCCACAGATTCATCCCTTTCATATATTATCCTTGCTTCTCGTTTCCTTTTTATCTTATCTTGAGTATCTTGGTTCCACCACCAGCTCTCCTTATCATTAGGTGGTCCTCTACGTGATGTTTTCCCTAATAGCTCCTCTGCTGTTCTCAGTATCATTGTGCTATTTTCTACCCACCAGATATTCACATCATCTGCTAATCTAATGTCGTGCAGGACCTTTTCTTTAAAACCCTGTCTCATCTCTTAGTCTTTTAGCCTCCACCACTTTATCTTGGGCTGCACCATAGTTTTCCCCTGTGCAACCTGCCGTATCAAAAAATCAGACACAACTAACCTATGTTGTGGGCTAACAGTTTCTCCCTTTATGATCTTACAGTTCTTTACTTCCACCAGATGGTTTCTTCTACACAACAGAAAATCTATTTGTTTGTCTCCCATCACTACTGTATGTTGCGTGATTTTTGCTTGTAAAAAAGGTGTTGTTTATTGACAAATCAAAAGATAATGCAAAATCTACTATAAGTTCTCCTTCTTTATTCATTCCTCCCATTCCATGTCGTCCATGAATACTATTGATATTTTCCTGACTGCGTCCAATGTGTCCATTCAGGTCACCTCCAATCACCAGTCTTTCTTCCATTTCTATTGATGTAATCATCTCATCCACCTCCCTCCAGAATCTATTTTTAACTTCCTCATCACAGCCCACTTGTGGTGCATAAGCACTGACTACATCTAGAATGTGTCCCCCACAGCACAGTTTCACTTTCATTATTCTACAGCTTTTCCTTTCAACATCAACTACATTTTCCTTCATTTTCTTACTAAGAACAACCTTAACTCCACATCTTCCCCTTTCATCAGTTCCACTATACAGCATCTTAAATCCACTACCAATCTCTCTTGCCTTGTTTCCCTTCCACCTTGTCTCTTGCACACACAAGATATCAATTTTCCTTCTCTCCATAACATCTGCCACCTCCCTACTTCGTCTGGTCATGGTGCCAACATTCAGAGTTCCAATTCTAAGCTCTTGGACTTTCTTCTTTAACCACTCCCGTCCTTGACGTGGTAGCCCTTGCCCATTTATTGGGTGGGTCGGTGAAGCCCACCCACATTGCATGAACAGGGTATGCCCTGGCCTTCTCTTGGCTGTTCCTGGCTACTATCCATGGTTTTGGCAGAGGTTTCACGGCCGGATGCCTTTCCTGCCACCAACCCTCACCATTTACCCAGGCTTGGGACCGGCATAAAGTTGTGCTGGCTTGCACCCCCTATGGCTGGTTTAGTAAAACTAGCAACAATAAAAAAAGTAAATTAATAAAGCTAAAATAAGAAACATAAAACATAAAAACATTACAGAGTAAAACACCCACCCAGCTGGCTGCTTCAAAGGGTAACTAAAAACAGAAGACCCTTAAAGGCCATTTCACACAGGATGTGATGCTAAGCATGTCACGCTATGGTAGCCATGCTGCGGCACGTGGCTTTTAATTGCTGGCATTGTTTTAAGTGAGACCATTCACACAGGGTGTGAAGTTATGCTACCGATGTCTGCGACAGCTTTCATAGCTTTGAAGATTGCCGGGTGGTGATTTTTGTGGACGTAGCTTGCCTCACACATGCGCACTTGGGTCTCACAGCAGATGTTCCCGCCTCATGGCTTAAATCTAAATGTACTGTAAGTGTTGTATTAACGGGGAATATAAAGTACACCTCAGCAAATTTACTAGAAGTAAAATTTTATTTCCAGTAGTGCATGGTCAAGTTTTATTATTATTATTATTATTATTATTATTATTATTATTATTATTATTATTATTATTGGTCTATCACAGTCATCCTATTCAACTGGGTGGTTTTTATAGTGTGGGGTTCCGGGTTGCATCCTGCCTCCTTAGGAGTCCATCACTTTTCTCACTATGTGAGCTGTTTCTAGTAGCACACTTTTCTGCATGAGTCCTGGAGCTACTTTGGCATCTAGTTTTTCCAGATTCCTTCTCAGGTGTCTTGGGATCGTGCCTAGTGTTCCTATGATTATGGGTACAATTTCCACTGGCATTTCCCATATACTTATTTCTATTTTCAGGTCTTGGTACTTATCAATTTTCTCTCTTTCTTTCTCATCTACTCTGGTGTCCCATGGTATTGCGACATCAATGAATGATACTTTCTTTTTGATTTTGTCAATCAACGTCATGTCTGGGCTATTGGCATGTATCACCCTATTTGTTCTGATACCATAGTCTCAGAGGATCTTTGCCTGACCGTTGTCTATCACTCCCTCAGGCTGGTGTTCATACCACTTATTACTGCAAACAAGCTGGTGTTTCTTGCACAGACTCCAGTGAAGGGCTTTTGTACTGGTTCTGTGCAAGTGCTGTACATTCACTTGCTATGTGTTATGGTCTTGTCTTTCATATTGCACTTCCTGCATATGGGTGAGATGTTATTTCCATCTATTGTTCTTTGGACATATCTGGTTCTTAGAGCCTGATCTTGTGCCACTGTTAGCATTCCTTCTGTTTCCTTCTTGAGTTCTCCTCTCTGTAGCCATTGCCATGCTTCATTGCTGGCCAGTTCTTTTGTCTGTCTCATGTACTGTCCATGCATTGGTTTGTTGTGCCATTCCTCTGTTCAGTTTTTCATTCTCCTGTCTCTGTATATTTCTGGGTCTTCGTCTACTTTTATCAGTCCTTCTTCCCATGCACTCCTTAGCCACTCGTCTTCACTGGTTTTCAGATATTGACCCAGTGATCTGCTCTCGATGTTGGCACAGTCCTCTATGCTCATTAGCCCTCTCCCCCTTTCCTTTCGTGTTATGTATAGTCTGTCTGTATTTGCTCTTGGGTGTAGTGCTTTGTGTATCGTCATGTGTTTTCTAGTTTTCTGGTCTATGCTGCGTAGTTCAGCCTTTGTCCACTCCGCTACTCCTGTGCTGTATCTGATTACAGTAAAACCCATGTATTCGCGTTCTCATGATTCGCGGACTCACGCATTTGCGGGTTTCTCTGTGGAACATATCTAGCCATTATTGTTTCTGCCCATTGTATTTTTCACTGAGAAATATTCACTAATTACTGTATTTTCATATAATTTTCATGAATAAATGCACTTTTTGTAATAAAACTATTAAAATACTCAGTTATAAGCATTTTTACAGGGTTTTTCTTGTGTTTAAGCTATCAAAATGGGCAGTTCTAAGTGTTTTTAGAGGGGTTTTCCTGATTTTATTCCCAGGTGTGGTACGCATTTGGGGATCACTGTACTGGTACTGCCCATGTGTTTACGGCTTTTGTCATGTTTCCGGCGTTGAGTTTTGACTTGAGTATCGCCTTAAGTCTCTGCATATATTCTTTCCTGATTGTGTCCTTTATCTCTTGGTGTTTTATATCCTCTCCCTCCATTATTCCCAGGTATCTGTATCCTGTCTCACCTATGTGTTTGATGCTAATTCCATCTGGTAGCTTTATCCCTTCAGTCCTTGTTACTTTGCCTTTTATGTATGTATGTATGTATGTATGTATGTATATTATTATTATTATTATTATTATTATTATTATTATTATTAAACAGAAGCACCTCCAAATGGGAGAAGCAAATGTCCAAAGAAGATAAATGATTTCACAGATTAATACTGTATATAAATTAACTTTAAATATAGCAGTTAAGATGAACAGATTAACAATAGATACATGAATTGTTCGCAGACATTCATAGCTTTCAGTGTGAACACAGGCATAGCGAGTATAGCTAGTGTGGCTCTATAGCTTAGGGTAGCGCGCTTAGCATTGCATCCAGTGTGAAACGGCCTTTAGAGACTGAGAAACGAAATACGAAGTGCACCGGGCCATTACATAATGTGCAATTGGATGGAGAAATTCTGCAAGTTTAACGACGGAACTAGCTTTTTTATTATTTTGGACTCCAAGACGTGAAGTTCGTTTTCATTTTGTGCGTGTCCTATAATTTGGAAATCTTTGGCCTCTATATGCGTTTTACAGATCTTTGAATGATTCCGAATATTCGATTGTTCTGGATTGGACAGCCTACTCCTGAAACTTACTCCTCTATGAGAGTCCAAGTGCACTTTTAGTAAACTCTTTCTCAGGTATTTGAATAAAATACTCTACCTAAAAATGGTACCTCCTATCTCCATCAGCGCTGTACCCAAATTGAAAATGCAGGCGAGTTTTCCTTTTCTACATGATGATAATTTCAGGAAAAAGCTAGTTGATCTAATACACAAGGAATTACCAGCCCTAAACTTGAAACTTATTCCTAAGAACCTGTCACCATTGGTTCTCTGTTCAGAGACAAAGACAAGCCGAGTCTGTTGTTTACATCCAACGTTGTGTACAAAATATATTTGCCACAGATGTACTCGAGGGACCTATGTGGGATGTGCAAAAAGGCTACTAAAAGAGCGCTTGGACTCTCAAAGAGGAGTAATGTGACATTAAGAAAAAAATCCGTAATGCTCAAGAACTCTAAAATAATACAATATATAAGATAATCGAATTAGGCAAGTAAGAATAAATAAAAAAAGATTAAATGAACAAACGAATAAATAGGAATGAATAAAATCCACTTTCAAAATAAAGTTAGATAGACTCCCTCTCACAAGGCGATTCCATACGGCCTCTGGAAGGGAACCAATATTCGCGAATGCGCTATGTATTCAGAAAAACAGGGCGACTTTTATCCATAAGTACACCTAGGGCGAATTCTTTACACCACCCCGGGGAGAATAATACCTAATGATTTTCTGCTGGTTTCTTTTAAGAGCCAGAAGAGTTCAAAGATCTGAATCTGCATGGAGAAGAACAGTGAGACAGGCAGCTGGAATGAAGGTTTCCTGGAAATTCTCGGAAGCTCTTTGTTTCGCATGTTGTTGGATGTGACAGTGATGATAAAGATCAATACCAACAGCTAATGAGTGGAAGAGGAGCCGAATCTGACGCGTTCCTTCCAGGTCGATGTTCCTTAGCCCCTTCAGAGTTACAGGCGTTTTCCCTTAAGGGCAGAATTTCCATGGAAGATCACTCGAAGTCATCTTACTGTTAGAAGAAGAATTCGTTTCTCTATTATTACTATTTGGCTTCACACTAGAATCAACATTGCTTAAAAGGTTTCCATCACGATACGTCCCTGAATGACTTGCAAGAAAAGACTGATTCATCATATATTATTTCATGATGCCACCCACAGAAGGAATCTCCTTCTCAAACATTAAAAGTGATTTGTTACTTAAGATAAAAAGGTGTCATGACGGAAGACTGACCACATACCAAAGATAGTTTTTCTTATCTTTCTTTTACTCTTCGCCTCTAGATTCTACTCTCAACAGTCGAATAACAACCAGGTATTAATTCAGTACTTTGGTCAACCGAGGTGCACTTTTTGTTTTAATTTTCAGGAAACGGTCTAAATCAATTACGTCCTCAGCCGGGAACGAACTTGTAACGAGGTGATACTGGTATACAAAAATCTCAGAGAGAGAGAGAGAGAGAGAGAGAGAGAGAGAGAGAGAGAGAGAGAGAGAGAGAGAGAGAGAGAGAGAGAGAGAATTCTTTAGGAAAGAAATAATAAATCCCCAAAAAGGTCAGCATCTCGATATTTTGCTTCTGAGGAAAATATTTGCAGTATTTAAACAGCGTCCTGTTACACTTCCTTCCTTTTCCTGCCAGTGAGCAAAGAGGACTTTTCGTCTCAGAAAAGGTGGAAGAAAGGATAAAGGAAAGAAACGACAAGAAAACAGAAAGCAACATGTCACTCAGATGTTATTAAAAAATCTGTAATTTTAGGAATTGTATTTAAATAAAGAATAATGAAAGTTTACATTATATTTTCAAAACAGTTACAAAACTAAACCTGGACCTTTCTGATGAACACACACTCACAAACACACACACACAAACACATATATATATATATATATATATATATATATATATATATATATATATATATATATATATATATATATATATATATATATATATATATATATATATATATATATATATATATATATATATATATATATATATATATATCCATATCCATTTCTGTGACATTTTATATACAAAAATTAAGTGCTGCTGAGGGAATATCACGGAAGGGAAATTGTAAGTGTTAAATGTTTTGGTACCTAAGAGGTCTTGAACGTCGACTGGAAGTCGTTTGGTCGGTACTGTCGGGTGTTCGAGTCACTTAGGTACCAAACCATTTATCACTTATGATTCCCCTTCGGTGATATTCCCGAAGTAGCGCGAAATGAATATTAAACGACATTTGTAGCTTAATGTTCGTATATGTATGCATATATATACACACATATATATATATATATATATATATATATATATATATATATATATATATATATATATATATATATATATATATATATATATATATATATATATATATATATATATATATATATATATATATATATATATATATATATATATATATATATATATATATATATATATATATATATATATATATATATATATATATATATATATATATATATATATATATATATATATATATATATATATATATATATATATGATACTCAATACCGTCATGACATTCCTATTGGTTTAGATACAAGTAAAATTGCAGTCTGACTCAAGTTTATTAAGGTCACATTTGGTTAATATTCACAACTTGAACAGAGCGCAGCAGAAGGGTTGAGGAAGCATATTTACAGGGTTGCAGTTCCATAAAAATCAAATTTGGAAATGCAGAATCTTCCAGTGAAATTTCTCTCAATGAATGGAATTAAAACTTGATTTTACTCTCAGAATGGTACTGCATTCTCTACACGCAAAGACTGAATCACGTGGTGTAGCCAATGACCCATGTTATAATATGGTTGTATCCAGTTCAGTGACAAAAATAATGCTTCTACAAAAAAACAAGAGAGATAGTATCTGTAGTAATCATACCTGCAGTGTATTATGCTCTTAAAATTCTGATAGAAGATATTTGAAATTCTTTTTGAAATCATACACGAAAAATTATGTATACAGAACCAATTATTCATTTGTCTATAACCTAAAAAATTAATGGGATAAAAGAAATTGACGCCAACTTGCAATAGCAATATGACCTGATGGGAAGTTTTATAGTAAAACCCGGTAAGGACACCTCATGAATTCACCTGCACTCCAACGCATAAAAAAGTATGAACAATCTTTACGCACATACAGTTATAAAAAATGACTTTTTTCTTGTCAAACTAATTGCTGTAAATAACCAGAGTTTGGCTTATGGCGGAAATCAAATGCTGTAAAAGAAAATATTCACATAAAAAAAAGCCAGAACAGAGGAGCTTAACATACTCTGTTCCTAACAGTGACATTCTCACTTATCTCTATATCACCAACCCCTGTGCTATACTGTACTTGCAGTAGAATATAGATGGGTTCCCTCTATACAAAAACAACTGTCTGCTATTTTGCCTGTTTCCACTAAGTACCTATGAGAGCAATGCTATCATTTCATTTCATTCTTGCATAAGAAGTAGAAAACTTAACAATGCTTTCATATCATCTCCAAATAGCAAGCTATGTCAGAGGAATTCACTTGCATCTTAAGTCAGTGAGCTGTTTGCTTGCATCTTAAATTTTTTTGCTATTCACACCACATAACCAGAGAAAGGGTCACTATTTTGAGGCATATTTGTGCCTAAATGTTACCAGATCGTTGAGCTTGGTACTTCACTGACATTCTATAGCACTGGTTTGAATTACAGTATTTTTATACAAGAAAAAAGACCAAAACACATTTAAAGAAATGAATTATATGCAGAACTTTCTCACCAAAGGTAAGAGACCTATAGCCAAGAGTTTTATTCATTTCTGGATGGGCGTTTGTTTAGTTATATAGAGAAAAAATTCTCAGTGCAATTTGGTAAAGTTGAACGCTCAACTGTTTAATTTCACTTATGTTTACTATAATTTCTTTATACAGTACAACTATAAACCAAGAAATGTTGACAATTGCCAAAGTTTAAGGTTAAAAAGAAATTGCTAGGGGGAACGTGGACAGACATGAACTATCACACTGCTTTTTTTTGCATAAAAGAATTGGATTAGGATGAATGTAAACTTGGTCTGGAACAATATTCTATTTTCTGGGTATATTTTAAAAAGTGACCACTCCTTGCATAAAAGCAGTAACTTAACTTTTCGAAGACCAGATTTAAAGTAGATGGAGATAAAATGTCAGCAGCAACACGGTAAAGGCTGCGGGTGTCTCTTGTGTACAAGTAACATACTTTCTTTGAAGCATTCCTGAATTTTTTCTCCTGGGCAATAAATATATTAATATAAAAGTGGCTTTTTCCAATTATAATCATAGTTTATGGTTTCATAATTCATTGTTTCGAAAATATTCTATATTCTATAAATAATAAATGAAGATGGGCGGGGGAGGGGTGGTTGTAATTCTGACAGCGTGCAGACCTAGAGGTTCGTTAAAGCAACTTCTTGGTTTCCTAGCTGCAATTTTTTTTGGCCTTTATAGTGTTATTTCTTCTGTTCTGTATCTCTCTACATATCCAACTTCTTCAGCTATACCTTGCTCCAGTATTCACCTTACTCTCGTGAACAAATGTTTCAATGAACCCTTTAAGTCCAAATTACGTGATACAGTGGATTTGTTAAACTGTTGATATATATATATATATATATATATATATATATATATATATATATATATATATATATATATATATATATATATATATTAAAATATTGAGGAAGGAAGTAATATGTATGGAAAAAAAGGAATGTCATATTTTTAAGCATAGTAGCGGGCCATAGCACTAGTGAGTTTTGTAGCCCCTCCACCCACACTTTTATCAGGCGTGGGGATTTAGTTTCCAGCGTTTTGCACATTTTTTCGCATTGTCCCCCTTGCGTATATACTGTATTCTATTTCCTATGTACTATTACTCCTTTATTGGCTTAGAAGTAAAGCTGAAACCGGTCAGGACCTACACCTAATTTCTTACTTTTTTGCCTGTGTTAAAGTTTAATATATATATATATATATATATATATATATATATATATATATATATATATATATATATATATATATATATATATATATATATATATATATATATATATATATATATATATATATATATATACATATATATATATAAATTCTTTTACTGTAATACCACAGTATAATATGAAGATAAAAAGGCCCATAAAACACTATTTGAACATTGCAACCATATATTTCGAGCACTTCCTTCTGTGCCCCTGTTCACTGGTAAAATATGGACAAATGAAATGTTACAAGGGTATATATACAAAGCATATTTAGGTGTGGCATTAAGTCTCCGATGATATGCAGGTGACCGTTTCCCAAGAAGGAGGGAAAATAAACAATTCCCTTGTGGTTTTTGGCCTCATTAACTCCCGTTTGGCGACGCGTCTGGTGGTCGTGTTTCCTGGAACACCTTCTTCAGAAGAGGTCTGAGGATTAACCCGTCGATGTCGTCCGATTTCCAACGTCCTCCTGACAAGTTCATATTGTTGGTTTGATTGATGATAGCAGGTTCCAACATCTTTCTTTTGTACGGACAGCTACTTTTCAAAACCAGCTCCGCCCCGATCCAATTTTTGGAATGGCCTGTACCTCTGATATGTAGGAAAACCCCAAACTCTCTGGAGCATACAGTACTGACCTTTTGTGCTCTATTAATCTTTGCGAGGGGGATCTAGCCATCTCCCCCACGTAACTCTCATTACAAGTGCTGAACGGAAACTTGTAAACTCCATCTTCTCCCCCTTGGATTTGGGATAATGAAAAATAAAAGGATTGTTAGACCTGAGTTGTTCGGTGGCTTTTTGGATGTTTGCGTCGTACGGAAGCTTTATTTTGTTGTTAAAATCTATTTGTCCATTGTGAGTGGGACTCTGTAGTATATTTTATTCGCTTTGTTAATAGCCCTCTCGACAATGTGTGGTGGATAGAGCAGTTGCGTTGGGTGCTGGCGGGTCGTGTTGAATTCTTTATCTAGGTACCCATTTGAACATATTCTAAGCCCCCTGAGGAATAAGTTGCACCCTACCATGATCTTTCCGGAGACATCGCAGTAGTTTAAGAAATGAATATAGAAAACAGTGAAAGTGGGTTTCCTATATACTGTGAAAGCATATCTGTTCTTTTCTCTTATGATCAGTACATCTAGGAATGGCAATTTTCCGTCCTTTTCCCGTTAAGTTTTGTATTTTATGGTCGAAAATTCTAAACGATGCGGAGACCTACGATAAATTAACGAAAGATCCCATAACAAATATTGCCGCCCAATTTAACAAATCATTCAGAACCATAGGGGGCAATAAGAAGAACATAGAATTACCAGAGACATTCAAGATAATCAACCCCTCTCTCCCCTATTTTTATGGCCTCCCGAAAACACATAAAGATGGGATTCCTTTACGCCCCATAATATCTAGCAGGGGCTCTTTCATGTGTAAATTATCAAAATGGCCTGCAGACCTGTTATCACCCTTTCTAGGAACCTTCTCATCCTCCCACGTCAAGCATGCAGTGGATTTTATACAAAAATTTAATAGTTTAAACATCCCCTCAAATAACAGCAAATTGCTCAGCCTAGACGTCGCGTCATTATTTACTAAAGTCCCGATCGCCGACGTGTTGTCTTTTTTAAAGAGGAAGTTACAACCATATGAAGACCATTATCCTCTTGGCAAAGATAAAACTCTAAAACTTATCAACCTCAGTGTAACTAACAACGTGTTTTCTTTCAATGGTAATTTTTACAAACAAAAATTTGGCTGTAGCATGGGAAGTCCCCTATCAACCCTTCTAGCAAACTTGTACATGGAATACTTCGAAACAGAAATTTTGTTGTCTATCAAACCATGTAATATGATCTGGCTTAGATACATAGATGATATTTTTACTTTCTGGGACAATAGCTGGGGAGACTTTAATGAATTTTTAATAGACTAAATTCGCTAGTTCCACCCATAAAATTCAAAACAGAATGGGAAAAGGACGGAAAATTGCCATTCCTAGATGTACTGATCATAAGAGACCAGAACAGATATGCTTTCACAGTTTATAGGAAACCCACTTCCGCTGTTTCCTACGTTCATTTCTTACGCTACCACGATGTCTCCGTAAAGATCATGGTAAGGTGCAACTTATTCCTCAGGGGGCTTAGAATATGTTCAAATGGGTACCTAGATAAAGAATTCAACACGATCCGCCAACATCTAACGCAACTGCACTATCCACCACATATTATCGAGACGGCTATTAACAAAGTGAATAAAATATACTACAGAGTCCCACTCACAACAGACAAATAGATTTTAACAACAAAATAAAGCTTCTGTACGACGAAAACATCCAAAAAGCCACTGAACAACTCAGGTCTAACAATCCTTTTATTTTTCATTATCCCAAATCCATCGGGAGCTCGCTCATTAACGTATACTTAAATAAAAAAGGGGGAGAAGACGGAGTTTACAAGTTTCCGTTCAGCAATTGTAATGATGGTTACGTGGGGGAGACGGCTAGATCCCTCTCGCAAAGATTAATGGAGCACAAAAGGTCAGTACGGTATGCTTCGGAGAGTTCGGGGATTTTCCTACACATCATAGATACAGGCCATTCCAAAAATTGGATCGGGGTGGAGCTAGTTTTCAAAAGTAGCTGTCCGTACAAAAGAAAGATGCTGGAATCTGCTATCATCAATCAAACTAACAATATGAACTTGTCAGGAGGACACTGGAAATCGGATGACATCGACGCTTTAATCCTCAGGCCTCTTCTGAAGAAGGTGTTCCAGGAAACACGATCACCAGACGAATCGCAAAACAGGAGTTAATGAGGCCAAAAACCACTAGGGAATTGTTTATTTCCCCTCCTTCTTGGGAAACGGTCACCTACATATCATCGGAGACTTAATGCCACACCTACATGTGCTTTGTATTTATACCCTTGTAACATTTCTGTCCGTATTTTACCAGTGAACAGGGGCTGGCACAGAAGGAAGTGCTCGAAATATATGGTTGCAACGTTCAAATAGTGCTTTATGGGCCTTTTTATCTTCAGGTATATATATATATATATATATATATATATATATATATATATATATATATATATATATATATATATATATATATATATATATATATATATATATATATATATATATATATATATATATATGTGTGTGTGTGTGTGTGTGTGTGTGTATACATGGAATGAGAAAGCTACACCATAGAACTTAGCTAACTCAGTCATACAGTGCATGAATCAACTGCAGTTTCCTATAACATACTGTTCTTTATTCTCAAGAAACTTGTATGATTGCAGGAGTATCGTGAAATAATAAACCGAATATTCGATACCCTCTTTTCGAAAGGCTCATTTTTCCTTAGTTATAATATTTTCTTGTCACTTACAAAAGTTTTGAATTATTTGTTAAAAAATTAGTATTCGTAAGTTTTTGCACTTATACTGTAAAATGCATTTATGATTTTTCCCTCATCTAGGTCACGTGACAAAGCAAATATGAGAAACAAATATTACCAAAAATGAACCTTTCTACTGTAAAGGCGGGGACTGACAAAGAAATATACAACGCAGTGTAGACACAGGGGGTAGGGAGTTCCCAGCAAAGCACATGGAGTGAGCAATCCTGCTCTCTCTCTGGTTCCGACATAAAACTGAAAACTCCCCTGAGCATTCTGAACAGACATAACACTGCAAATTCTAGTTTGAGAGTAGATTCTGTTACACAGAAGATTTACGGGCAAACAGTAAAATACGTGACTTATAGTCGAATAACAAACCTGGCTTTTCATTTATAGTAGGAAGAGAGAGAGAGAGAGAGAGAGAGAGAGAGAGAGAGAGAGAGAGAGAGAGAGAGAGAGAGAGAGAGAGAGAGAGCAGTAAAATGCTTTCCGAATGGTCCTAAACTCTAAAAACAAGGCCCACTAAAGTTTAAACCAATCTCTTTCCATTTAGTGGAAGCAGACTCCGTAACAACAATTGCACAGGATTTCCATTTATCAGGAATCTTGTTAAACTTATACACTTCATCTCTAAAAAAAAAAAAAAAAATCACAGGCGAACAGTCACGAAATAACCTTCCTTATATTGTACGTACACACAGAGATTATTATTATTTTCATTCAAGAAATATGGATAATTTGCTACAAATTATTGGAGTTCGCTTTCATTGAGCGATAATTACGGTAAGTTCAAGAACAACGTCTGATCTTTCTATGTACTGGGCATAGGGTATATTTTGAAAGTCAAAGTATTTGCACATCTCTCCCTCTCTCTCTCTCTTTGCCTATCTGTCTACTGAGAGAGAGAGAGAGAGAGAGAGAGAGAGAGAGAGAGAGAGAGAGAGAGAGAGAGAGAGAGAGAGAGGGGTACTCGATAATGTACCCCAGATTCAGGGCCCACTTATACACTGAGGTAGAGCCATCCAACAAATATCCATGAATTATTCTTCACTTCCGAATGGCCAGAGATGACTTCAAACGACGTTTTTGTTGCTTAGCTCTTTCAGGTTTTAATTGCATTACAGCATTAATTATAAATTCATATTTTGATAGAATTATTTTAAGTCCTGTTACATAACATTAATTAAATCACGTTCATATTTCAAATGTTTAAACGCAGACACGATTTATATGTGTATATAGCTACCTATATATATATATATATATATATATATATATATATATATATATATATATATATATATATATATATATATATATATATATATATATATAGATAGATAGATAGATAGATAGCAGATATTTAAGCATATGTTAGATTACATTCAGTATCCTCGTTATGTTCAGTAAAAGTGTAGTTTAATTATAATTCTTATATTTTAAAATTAATGTTCTACTGGAACTGGGTAACTGGCAAACTTTTGAAAACAAGATGATTACAGTTTCGAAATTCATTAAAGAATAACATTTCTATAATAAAGAAGATATATATGTTATTTTAAAATAGTCTTTAAATGAGATGTTCAAATTTACCCCACCCAAAAAAATGGCTGATTATTTGATACATCAAGTGTCTTCAATTTAAAATGAAAGGTATCTTAATCTTTATTCATTTTTTGTAGTCTATTACTGTTCAGATTTTCTTTCGATTCATTAATTTTAAGGTATTTAAATCATATATTCTTAATTTAATTCCGTAGTGATTAACATAACTAATTAAAAATGTCTCAAAACACGGTATGATAAAACGTTTCACGCAGATTAAATGCGCTTTGAACTGCAACCTGCTGACATTTCGCAATATTGAAAGTACTTGTACAAAAACTCTGTGGCTAAAAGAGTATGGCTCACACTCTTTCGTAATATTTTCTAGCTGGTCCTAGTGCATTTACTTCTCTCTCTCTCTCTCTCTCTCTCTCTCTCTCTCTAAATCTCTAGAATATATCTATATATATATATATATATATATATATATATATATATATATATATATATATATATATATATATATATATATATAATGTAGCCTGCATATAGAGGAGGGGAATATAAGGAAGATGTTCTTAAAAATATTCTAGAATATATATGAATTTATCGCAGAAAATTTGATCAAAATATCCAAAGCATTTATAGATGAAAACCTACTGAAATTTTGCAATATTATAAAGTGAGTTCTGTCAAATCTCTAGAGGAGGAGATGGTTTCTTTGTAAATTAAAAAGGTGAGCAAAAAATTTCTGAAGGAAGATGTTCTTAAAATATTTAGCAGTTCTGAATTTATCGCAGCAGAGCATTAATTGAGCAAGATTTAAATGTACATAATTAAGCAGAGCATTACATCTCAAAACTACTCCCATTTATACAAACCTGAACGCATATTGGAACGCAACTGTAAGCTTTCTCTTTTACAAAGCTGTTATGAGTTACCTGTCAAATCTCTAGATGGAAGGTGGCTTGTACCTTTTAGTAAAATATGGTTGCATTGTTTCTTTGGCAAATTATTTATTCAGAAACATTACTGCAAAATAATTTAGAATATGTACATTATTATTAGAATAGTACATAATTAACATTACTGCAAAAAATTTACCATTATTCAGAAATTAAGAAACATTACTGCAAAATAATTTAGAATATGTACATAATTATCTACAGAAAATTGCAGAGCATTAAGAAACATTAGGGACATGTGCTATCCAACTCGTATTTTGGATACCTGCTTGAACGAAGCTATTAAGTCACTGTATAGTAAAAGTGACAGGGAGAGAGAATTAGCTAATGAAAATCGCCGTTTGTTTGCTTTATTCCAGCAGCTTTGAGCCCATCAAGTTAATGTACAGAGTATTCACTGTAAATATCACATTATCCTGTAAACACTACAAAATATTTATAAGAAACTCTCCTCACCTCACCAACAGCATCGTTTAGAAGATTCTGTCTACGAACTGAGATTCATTTTATTTCTTCAAGACAGGAAGGGAATTAAGTGTTAGAAGAAATCAGGATAAACATTCAATTATAACTGGCAAGAGCGCCATTCTCTTGCCAGTTATAATTGAAAGTTTATCCTGATTTTCGGGCATCAGAGTGAAAAATCACATAGAATTGATTGGGCCCCAAAGTAGTATAAACACCAGATTTCTAATGTTATTACTGAACATCTCTCAGAACCTGCAATCACACAGGCTGTTTCTGCTTCATCCCATTAAACACAGCATGGTCGAAGGAAATGTAAGAGAGAAGCTAAAAAAGATTCAGTAAACATGATTGTCCTTTACCTCTCCAGGGTTTTAACCCAGCACCCACCCGAATTGATCAAAGGAACATGTTCCTAATCTGAAGAGCTACCTCAGCTGTAATGAGTCTCGCAAGCATTCAGACTGTTTGTTCTCTTCCTCCTTTAATTTTACTTCTTTGAAAACAGTGTTCTCTGTATTATTCTTTTTTATTGTATTTAGTGCGCTTAAAATGCCTTAGAGTAAAGGCTAAAGTGCATTCAGCCGGTTTTTACAATTTTATCTTAGCCATATTATCGATTTGTTGGCTGTGTGGGTAAAGGCGTCACTGTAGTCCTGAGTTCTTGTCTTTCGTTGGTTCGAGCCCACGGGACGACGAACTTATTATCAACTAAAAAATTCCCCCTCGGTAACATATATGGAAATATATTATTTCCGAGGTAGAGCGTATTGGATATTAAAGGACGTTTGTAGCTTAATGCTTGTATATGAATCACGGTGATGTGATGTGATAAAAAAGTCATGTATATATATATATATATATATATATATATATATATATATATATATATATATATATATATATATATATATATATATATATATATATATATATATTAACTTTATCACATCACATAACAATTGTTCTGTGCATTAGTAGAATTACTAAAAGGACCTCATTCAAACTGGATGGTATCTAATGGAGTTTTTATTCAAAAAGTTACTTGATCATGTGGACTGTTTGTCCAAGATAGCTTGTAACTTTTTGAATAAAAACTCCATTAGATACCATCCAGTTTGAATGAGGTTTTATGGTGTCCTTTTTAATTGTCCTTCTATTTTTTAATTGTTTAATTTGTAATCCATTGTGCAATATTTTTAAATTTAAATTTATATAATATTTATATATATATATATATATATATATATATATATATATATATATATATATATATATATATATATATATATATATATATATATATATATATATATATATCCGTGAGTTGTATTTAGAGACCGTAAATATATAACAAACGAAATCTATGAAAGAAAACTCCGATTGTGAAAAAGTTCACTATATTCCAAATGAAACAGCACATCTATCACGGACTCACTTGACACCATAAAGCATCATAGACGAAAAGAACATTGGAAACAGGAGACGAGTACCCAGACTGAGGTGTTATAATACCTGCTAAGGTTCGTTTTAGTTTCGGACTCTGAGAGAGTGTCCCGCCGCCAAAACTCTTTCCAACGGCCTGCGAGGACATCTACACTTTCCCTCTTGCTGGAGCTTTGTGGACAATCGAAAACGACGATATTTTCCTGCTGACATAAATGTTACATTTATTTAATTTTCTGACTTCTCCCGTATGCTTTTCCCCTCACATTTCTTGTGATTTCAGCAGCATATTTTTCTCTCATCCCTCTACTTTATCGAGATTCTGGGTCTATTCCTCCAAATTCTCCTTTTCCCTTAGTACAGCATCCTTCCTTCTCCTCACAGCCTATTTATGCTTTTCCTTCTGTACAGTATTCCCTACCAAAGCTCAGAGTCGATTTCATTCTTGTCAAATATTATTGTCTATTATTCCATCAACGTCTTTCGTCCTATACTCTCTCTCTCTCTCTCTCTGTATGTATATATCCTTTTTGATAGGTTTGCTGACATATTTTCTTTAGTATTCTTATTTATTTCCTCACGTTTCCCTTTCAGTGTTGTTACTCTTTTAACTATGTTCTTATCTCCGTTTTGCCATTCAGAAGGACTTGGTTTGCAAATTAGAGACGACCGTTTTAGCAAGTCAGGGAGTTGAGTTTCCCAACAAAGGCAGAATCTCCAAAAAAGGATCCCTTAACTAACTTCGACACAAGATAAATACATTCATTCTGTTTCGATTTAGGAAATTACCGAATTTACATTTTAGTAATTCTCCGGGAGAGAGAGAGAGAGAGAGAGAGAGAGAGAGAGAGAGAGAGAGAGAGAGAGAGAGAGAGAGAGAGAGAGAGAGAGAGAGGTTCTGGTTAAATTCTCTCCCTTTATCTATCTCTCTATCTATCTATCTATCTATCCCTCTTTCCGTTTTCGGCAACAAACACTTATATTTTCAATAACTGCAAAATGGTAACTATTATGTGTATAAGATTTCAGTATATATTTGTCAATATCCCTCTGGAACCAGTTGATTAGATTCTTAAGATTTGATTCCCCAATTTGTTTTTAGAGTAACGATGAGCAAATGGACCCAGTAACATTTTCTTACTCTACTTTTATCAGCATTCACATTCTCTGGTTCTAATGATTGTATTTTTCTCTAAAGTAGTGGATTTACCTCTCTCTCTCTCTCCTTCTCTCTCTCTCTCTCTATATATATATAGTGATAATCATGATAAATATATATATATATATATATATATATATATATATATATATATATATATATATATATATATATATATATATATATATATATATATATATATATATATATATATATTGTCACAACAATGTACCGATGATACGGTCACCAGTCAAACATGGAGTAAGGATTTTCCAAAGCAATTCATTTGTAAACTAAAGGAACACTGAAGAACTTCACCTTCAGACGGGATTAGAAAGCTACAGCTTCAGTGTCATCCCAGTCTGTGCCACCTGTTTGATCTCATAAAAGTTTATGATCACCAGCAACTTATGGAATCACTTTCAGGCAGAAAAACAGACGTCTTTCATAGCCTGGCTAAACGACAGCAATTCAGAGAATTTTTATAGACCCTACTGAGCTGAATAAAGTTTTCAAGAGCCACATTATCTGCTCCACTTACTGACCACTTTTACCCCGTCTCGGTTAATCAAGGATATTCCCTGTTCTGGATGCTAAGAATGGGTTTTGGCAAGAATCTAGCTACTTGGCTACTTTTAATACCCCATTTGGCAGATACTGATGGAAACGCATGTTGTTTGTCATTTCTTCCGCCTCAGATGAGTATAAGAGAAGGAAGCTCAAAACTTTACAGAACCTCAGTTGATATCTTGGTGTACAGAGAAGGCTTAACAGATGATACAGAGCTGTTGGACCATGACAGAAACTTGGAAGCATTACAGAGAAGTCGAAAGTCAGACATCAAGCTGAACCCAGGCAAAATGAAGCTACGTCTGCCAGAAGTCACGTACATCGGACACTTGCTACTGATAGAGGTGTATGCACAGATCCAAGAAAAGGGGAAGCAATAAGTAGTTTAAGACTATCCGTGGAAATGAAAACTCTCGAGAGAGGTTTGGGAATTGTCAATTATCTTTCCAAATTTCTCCCAAGGTCATCAAATTTAACCCAGCCCTTAAATCTAGAAAATGAAAATGTGATGTGGCAGTGGAATTTATGCCATGACGAAGCATTTAATAAGATAAAGAAATTGATTGCAGCAGCACCAGTTCTGAAGTATTTTGATAGAAGTGCTGATGCTTCAATGTCAGGGTTAGGTGCAGAGCCCATTTAGATAGTACTAAAAATCATATTTACAAAATTCAATAGGAGGGAGCTGTAACAATGCAGAACGTTGTTTAGGATTTAATTCCGAATCAGATATCTAAGGCCCTACATCTGATGATTTGTTGTTTGATGAAACCCACTTTTCCTGTCATCTTGCCAAGGTGGGAGGTTTTGCTGTTTGCCAACACACACACATCATGCCACCTGTGGCTTAGGTTATCAATGCTGGCTCAAATATCCCGATCATACTAATTGGTCAGTGCACGAATAAAGCTGCAGGTATGAAAGACTTCTGGTTTGATATAGAACCCTAACACTAATAAAAGGGAAAAGTTTTCTTTTTTCGTTTGATAAGTTGGTGACTTTTATATTTGATGAAAATGGTGGGTTTGTAGACTGGGAGTTAGTTACTCTTTCCCAAAAATGTCTACAATAATCTGTTTGCTGTGGCTCCAGTTTGACTTATAATTCGTCCTTCCCTTCCTATCCGATTTTACTGAAACTTGGTGGAAAGGCAATCTGGATGATGGTGATTACGTTCCTGTAATTATTTCTTAGGATACATTTTCAAGCTTACAGGTGTTTTGAGATTTTTTTAAAATCAAATTTGGCAGGTAGGTACCATGGGGGACGGTGATTACTTTCTCCAAATATCTAAAGGCCAGATTTTTGCATTTTCTTCTCTACGCCTCAGACACTTGATAGAGGATTCTGATCGTCCTAATGAGTATGCAGTAGCTTTTAGAGGGCGGTGTATTTCAGCTCTCTAGTTTGCTAAAACCCTTTGGCTAATTCTGTTTTCCCAAACCTTATTCATCTTCCAGCAACTTCTCCGATATTTAGAAGGTTTTTAAGTTAAATTTTCTTGAGAGAGAGAGAGAGAGAGAGAGAGAGAGAGAGAGAGAGAGAGAGAGAGAGAGAGAGAGAGAGAGAGAGAGAGGAAAAATTTTTAAGCCATACATTTTCTTGGGAACTTAGAGGAGAGAGACACTTATAAAAGACACTGAAAGTATCAGTTTTACAATCAGTACAGTGTAATCAAGTTACAATCTATTTTATAATCCAGGGACGATAAGAACTTTTATCGACTGCCATCATAGAACACCTACAAGCTTCCGGCTGAAATAAGGAACGTACTTCTGCTCGTTTCATGTTCAAATTGACAAGTAAGGAAATAATTAAAATTTTTCATGGAAGCAAGTAATCATCACACATCTAAGCCATTGCGAAAATCGACCACACTTTTCTTTATCTTCCACAGAGCTCCATTCATCTCTGCCTCCCTTCTCATCCTTCTTACCAACGCAACGTAGGTCTGGATCTTCCAACCCTTCTGGTGCCTGCAGGAACCCATATGACACTATGGCCCCTGGGGTTGGTGCAAAGCAAATGTTGCAATATATACTCTTTTCCCTATAAGACTGGAGAGTGAAGGTCTCATGAAATCTAAAGAGTGTAATGGGAGGAATGTATTCAAAGGTCCGTATAGTTCGCACTCACGTTTTTCTGATATACTTTGCCTTACCCGTGGCCTATTGTCCAAAGTTAATTACCTATGTTGCTGCAATTTCATGCTAATAAATTAATCTAGCGAACAATTAGTCACTTACTCAATTAAAAACTCATTTTCATTCTCTGTCTAGCCCTTCAAAATTTTATCTAAATTAACTGAAATAGGGAAATCATGGGGAGAGATATTTTTTACAATCTTTTAAAGGCCATGTTTCCTTTTATCCCTGGATCTTCCGGTAATAATTCATAATGGACATTTCATCTTAGTAATGCCTTCCATTTTCCTTTTTTAAAAGACTATAACAGTGATTCTTTATAATTCCTGGTATATCCGTGAACCTAGTTCAACAAAACAGTTCATGAAGTGATCTAATTAAGAAAACATGCCACTTAAGTATCTGCCATTTCCTTGATACTTGGGCAGTAACTCTTTACAGTGTAGTGAGAAGAAAGATTATTGTTACACCTAGCTATCAGGAGAGAAATGATAACTGTTATGCACAACGTGGTTTACACGTAAGTTCAAATGGAATGTGAAAGACAAAATTAATAAAAACCCTTTGAAATCATGCATAGTGCCTTGTAAGTCACATGGCTAAAATGATTAGTAAAATATCAAATTACACACAAGAATAAAAAAAAAGACTTATCGAACTAAGATTCCTGCCATGGCAGTTAGCAGCAAGCATTTTTAATTGTTCATGAGGACAGAAAAATTTCTTGAACCTAAAACCAGGCTACAGACACACAGTGAAGAGTGATGGAGTCGGCTAACTCAGGCCTCCTTTTACCTGACGTTGAACAAATGAATTATGTGAGTGAAAGGGAGCAAGAGATATCTTATATATGAATAAAATATTCTACAAAAATAACATTTATTATGTTCTTTTCAGCAAGAATCACCAGACACTATGCCAAAAAAAGAAAGAGAAAACCTATATTATTTGAAGCTGTGAATCAACAGCAAACAACAAAACGCTTTCGAATCCCCTCACTTCAAACTCATCTAACGCGCACAAAAGAGTTTTTTTAAATATTGAACAGACTTGAAACCTGAGTGCTTTGTAGAATATAAATAATTCCAATTATAATGATGCTGTTGATGTTTTGCAGCCAATTTTGAATTTGTTTGATATGAAAATCTAATGAAGTGAGGTGGAATTTTGATGCTTCCTCTCAGAAAGGGAATCAGTAAATGAAAGACAAAGTTGTTTTGAATATTTCATCTGGATTGAATTATAAACAACTTGTTTGCCTATCGAATATTTATGGGTCATAAACGTGCAAAGCTTCTCTCTCTCCAGCTTCTGGATCTGACTGTCAGGTTTTGAGTTGAACTAAAACCAAGACTATACACACACACACACACACATATATATATATATATATATATATATATATATATATATATATATATATATATATATATATATATATATATATATATATATATATATATATATATATATTGTCAAGATACAAGTGTACCAAGTACCTCACTTCAACCAGATCCCTAAACTCTCATAACAATAAAAATTATGACTGAGTACTCTAAAGGTAACAGTGATCCCTTAACAAACTTACTAATTGTGTGAGAAATCAGACTAAGTTTATCAAAACAAGTGTGGGGTATCAACAATTAAACAAGGAATATACTAGAGTAAAAGGGCATCACTCCATCAAACAACTTTAACTGTTTCCCTGGTCTTAATTCACTTCAGCAAAACTAAAGGAACAAAACATGTTTATCCCTTTGCCTTATGCACACAATTAATCCTATTCACTGGTGGTCAACACTGTTTTTAAAAACATTAAATACAAAAAAATTATTTTTAAATTCAAAATTTTATGACTAGAATTAACAATCTGAAAAAATTTACTATTACTTGAAAACACCACAAAATTTAATTAATTCTTGAGTTAAATTACAAAGGTTAATTTATCAAGAAATTAAACCAATCAAACAATATTTAAACTATTAAGAACTATACAAGATTTGAAAATGAAAATCTTAGTAAATGAAAATTAAACCAAGTATGCAATGTTAAATTATCAAGAAATATCTAAAATGCTAAGTAAATAAATGTTAAATCACCAATATATAAAATGTGAAAAATCAAGAGATTGCAAACACAATAACACACAAAAATACACAAAAGATTTACCAATAATAATGTCACTAAGACAAAAATTCTCTCAATATACCTTATTATACCAAGGTAATAATAAGTAAAATTCACTTTACCTTACACAAGCTTGTGAAAACTTTTGCAAAATCACCTGAAATGCATCTGCTTGAGATTCACAAAACACACTTTTTTTTGTTAGCCGCCATTACACACTTTTCCTACATTCAGATCTCAAAAGCTAAGATTAATACCAGTGACCACACAAATATTTTATGTTAATAATTTCTCTCTTTTGAAGAAAGATGGTCTCTAAAATCAGAATGAACAAATTTTTGGATTCCAGTTATAAATGAAACAATCAGACGACTTCAGAACAATATGTGATCAAACAATGACTTACAAAACATGATATAATGATCAAGACATGCAATTTACTCTCAAAAAAACATGAGACTCAACAGAAAACATGGGCATTTACGACTCAAAAAGATAGCTATAAATGGCAGACTTTCAAAACAAGATGAAGAACCAAATTTGGTTTTCACAACAGTACATGAAACATTGCATATGAGACAAAACTTTACATGACTCGACTGCCATACCCTCTCTTGCTAACGTGTTATCTTTCATGATGGCAACTGAACCAAAACATGACATATGAAATCACGAGTACAGAACACTTGTTGCTTGGGGACAAAATGCTCTATCACATACTATGTAATTACTAAAATATATTATTAATTCTAAATTACGCTGTCAAGTTACCCAAATCACCAACTCTTTTGAGATCTGACAACATACTGCATACGATATTTCAACAGCTATCATTACACTTAATACATTACAACTAGAATAGTAAACATATCAAAATCATGGAAAGACACACATATTAAAAGGCAACATCATGAAATTCCTACCCCAAAGATTAGTTATCCCGGTTTGAATCCAACGATTCACAATGGGATAAATAATCTGCAATTACATTGTTCTTTCCAAAAATGTTTTCTATCGTTACACAATAGGGTTACAACATCAGTCAGAGAAGCTACTATGGCTGAAAAATTCGGACAGAATTGGCGATAAAATCCAGCCATGCCCAAAAATCCTTGTAGTTATTCCTGCGTAGTAGGGGGGCCTTACAGATTCCTTCTACATTAGTTTCAACAGGGCGAGAAGGCCTTTTCCAAATCCCAGATACTGAACAGTTCCTTTCCAAACTCACTTTTTTTGTAAGCTGATTATTAGTCCTTCTTCCCATAGTTTTTTGAACACTTTCCTTAAAATCTTCAGATGTTCTTCCCATGTATTAGAATAAATCACAGTGTCATCAAGGTATATACAAACTCCTTCTATGGATCCTAGCAGTTGATCCATAGTTGGAAATGTTGCAAGTGCATTCATCAGAGCAAACGGCAAAACAGTTTATTGATACAATCCAAAAGGAGTAATGAAAGCTGACAGCAGCTTAGCATCCTCATCTAAGGGAATTTGATAATATCCTTTCAACAAATCTATCTTGGAAACAAACTTGGCTTGCCCAATATTATCAAGTAATTGATCTATAAGAGGCAAGGGATAATTGTCAGCCACACTGATAGAATTCACTTTCCTATAACCAGTACACATCATAAATGAGCCATCTGGTTTCTTCACTATCACACAAGGAGAACTATAATGACTTGAACTGGGTTCTGCTAATCCATGCTGCAACAAATACTCCACTTCTTTCTTCAAAACATCTTGATGAAAAGGTGATAAGCGAAAAACTCTGTATAAAAGGTTTTCCATCTTCTCTGATCTTTATCTCATGCTTTGTTAGATCGATATGCCTAGGTACATCTGCAAAAATTTCAGGGAACTTCGAATCACTTCATTTAATTCACCACTTTGCTTAACACTCAGATGTTTTAGTTTATCCTCCAAATTTTCCAATATGGAAGAACTGTTCATCTTGCTTTCAGCTCCCAATTCGTAGCTATCATCGTCCTCTGTAGATGAAGTTGTCTGTGTTATTGACACTGTCTCAGTTTTAGTCTCTGAGAAGTAAGGTTTCCTGGTGTTTCAATCACATAAGGTCGATCAATTAACTTCTCTATTGTTTTATAAGGTCCTTGAAACTTATTGGTAAGGGGAAATCTTTTCACTGGTAAGAACACTAGAACTTGCTGTCCTACACTAAAACTTCTTAGCTTAGTCTTAGCATCATATCTTTTCATTTTTCTTGACTTATTTTCAGATTTTCTAAAGAGACATTTCTAATTTATCTTAATCTTTCCTCAAATTCTTCACATATTCTCCTTGGATTTCCTTTTGATTTTCTTCCTCAATTCTCAGCAAGAATCTTCAATGGACCTCTCACGTCTCGACCAAAAATCATCCGATTAGGTGAACATCCCATACTTTCTTGATAAGCATTCCTAACTTCAAACAACATCAGGGTAAAACCAGCATCCCATTCTTTTCCTGATTCAATAACAATTCTTAGTTAAGATACTTTTCAATGTTTGGTGAAACGTTTACAAGGCTCCTTGAGTCTCTGGATGATAAGCAGCTGATAACTGTTGTTTCACTCCTAACAATTTCATCACATCCTGGAACAATTTTGAAGTAAAGTTCGTTCCTCTATCACTTTGCACAATTTCTGGTATTCCAAACTTGGAAAAAACTCCACCAACTTCTCAGCAATTACCTTTGCACTTATACTTCTTACAGGAATCGCCTCAGGATACCTTGTCACTGGACATATTAATGTTAACAGATGTTCATTTCCTTTCTTTGTTTTTGAAGCAGCCCAACCACATCTATAATCACCTTGTTAAAGGGTTCTCCTCTAACTTCTGTGGGTTGTAGGGGGTTTTCTGAATGGTTTCGGTTTTCCAGTTATCTAGCATGTGTGCCACGATCTGTAAAGCCTGCTAACATCCTTGTGAAGTCCAGGCCAGAAAAAATACTTCATGAAAGGTGATTCATTTGGTTTAGAGGAACCAAACCAATAAGACCTGCTGGAACACTCTGGGATCGGGATTCCAATTTTGCTGAAAGGGTAAGTGTTTAATTTAGAAAATGACCAACTTTCTAGTGTTTAACTCCCAGTGATTATTTGTTTCCTTTCAATATGTACAGTATTTCTGTGTGATATGAACTGAATGAGTTCTGATTTTTAGTGGGAGATGGTTCTGTTCCTTACAGATGTTTTGGGTTGGAACCATAATCAGTCATGGCATATTAGCCACCTAAAATGGACTGGTGATGAATTAGACTTGAAAAGTTATTTGGGGAGAGACATGGAAATAATGAGGAACTGCAAGGTGACTATTTGGAGATGGTAATTAATCC
The DNA here is from genome assembly GCF_040412425.1 of Macrobrachium rosenbergii. Taxonomy (NCBI): domain Eukaryota; kingdom Metazoa; phylum Arthropoda; class Malacostraca; order Decapoda; family Palaemonidae; genus Macrobrachium; species Macrobrachium rosenbergii. Next base: position 2,524,218 of record NC_089776.1, read on the forward strand.
CCACAGATTGTGTTTTCTTGCAACTGTTTAATCTTTGCTTTTGGGGGTGTGGTTTAATGGGTTTTACTATATATCGTACATATTTTTCATTTTACATGACATGTTAGTCTCACAGAATAAATTATTTTTGTACACCCAGTTTTATTTCCAAACACTAGGTTAGAATATTTCAGTAAAATGGAAGAAAGAGAAGAGAGAGAGAGAGAGAGAGAGAGAGAGAGAGAGAGAGAGAGAGAGAGAGAGAGAGAGAGAGAGAGATATGTCTCCCGTCCATGTAGGGCGGGGATAACACTCACACACACACACATATATATACGCACTACATCCCTTAAAATGTAAACCTAGAACAAGTTTCTCACGCAAGCTCATACAACCCAGGAACTGCAGATTCTACGTGAACGTCGGAATGAACAAGTGATTCCAAGATCAACGATAACTAAATTCCTGAACAAGTGATTCTAAGATCAACGATAACTAAATTCCTATTTGGCTAAATCCAACGACGTACATAAATAAAAACACATCAGCATGAGGATAATGAAACATGAAAAGTTATTTGAAGAGCTCTCGAGGAAAAGAAGACATTCTGAAGCCTCACTGCCACCAGAGCGGAGAGGTCCTCCACGTGAATCCTGCCATGTGAAAAGAGGAGAAAAGTTTAGCGTTGTCTTAAACGGAAACATGAGAATAAAAGGGAGTAAAAAGTTTACCAAAGAAGTCCGTGGAGACCACCGACGCCAGACTCGAATGGGTCGTTAACCTATGAACAAACGCCTAGACAGAACGTACGCGGGAAATATACTCTTAGTAGGAGTCTTTCCAAAATTTTTGCTGTCGACTTTTTCGTATTTCAGTCTTACAAGCAACGAAAATTTGAGTAAATTAAAAGGTACATTGAACCTTCTTTGTATTCTTGACTTTCTTTGTCTTTTCTTCTTATTCTTCTCCTTCTTTCTGTTCGTTTTCCTCTTCTTACTGTTATTGATACTTT